>NC_041221.1:15971763-16065580 GCF_002837175.3 Physeter macrocephalus | reverse complement strand
CCCTGCGGAGCAGGAACACATGCTCCACCTTTACTCACAGTGCAGACCTGTGTTCTGCTCGAGGAAGGGGAACCAGGAGAAGCAGAGTTGCTGTTGCCTTTAAAACAACACCTGGCCCAGCTCACATGCACACCTGGCTCAGCTCACATGCACACCTGGCTCAGCTCACAGGCACACCTGGCCCAGCTCACAGGCACACCTGGCCCAGCACACAGGCACACCTGGCCCTGCTCACAGGCACACCTGGCCCGGCTCACAGGCACACCTGGCTCGGCTCACAGGCACACCTGGGCCGGCTCACAGGCACACCTGGCCCTGCTCACAGGCACACCTGGGCCGGCTCACAGGCACACCTGGCCCTGCTCACAGGCACACCTGGGCCAGCTCACAGGCACACCTGGCCCTGCTCACAGGCACACCTGGCCCAGCTCACAGGCACACCTGGGTCAGCTCACAGGCACACCTGGCCCTGCTCACAGGCACACCTGGGCCAGCTCACAGGCACACCTGGCCCTGCTCACAGGCACACCTGGGCCAGCTCACAGGCACACCTGGGCCAGCTCACAGGCACACCTGGCCCTGCTCACAGGCACACCTGGGCCAGCTCACAGGCACACCTGGCCCTGCTCACAGGCACACCTGGGCCAGCTCACAGGCACACCTGGCCCTGCTCACAGGCACACCTGGGCCAGCTCACAGGCACACCTGGCCCTGCTCACAGGCACACCTGGGCCAGCTCACAGGCACACCTGGCCCTGCTCACAGGCACACCTGGGCCAGCTCACAGGCACACCTGGCCCTGCTCACAGGCACACCTGGGCCAGCTCACAGGCACACCTGGCCCTGCTCACAGGCACACCTGGGCCAGCTCACAGGCACACCTGGCCCTGCTCACAGGCACACCTGGGCCAGCTCACAGGCACACCTGGCCCTGCTCACAGGCACACCTGGGCCAGCTCACAGGCACACCTGGCCCTGCTCACAGGCACACCTGGGCCAGCTCACAGGCACACCTGGCCCTGCTCACAGGCACACCTGGGCCAGCTCACAGGCACACCTGGCCCTGCTCACAGGCACACCTGGGCCAGCTCACAGGCACACCTGGCCCTGCTCACAGGCACACCTGGGCCAGCTCACAGGCACACCTGGGCCAGCTCACAGGCACACCGGGCCCTGCTCACAGGCACACCGGGCCCTGTTGCAAGCTCCTCGCTAACATGGATCCCCAGCCCTCCTGGCTGGGGGCACTGTGTGCTAATGTCACGCGGAAGCTGTGACTGTGGCACATGAGGGTCTGTCCTGTGTCACCTTTCCCGTAGGTTTTGCTTCAGACAGTCACGTCTTAAGGGCGTTGCCAGGGAGAATCATTCTGGAGACACAGGCCTCGTGGCGTCTTTTTGGGGCGCGGCCAGCCCGTGAGGGGCTTTTGGGTCAGCAGATCACGTGGGGTCTGAAGACAGCTGGGCCCCCGAGGTGGGGTGGTCCCTGGAGCCTGGTGCACACGCTGGGGAAGGCGTCCCCTGGTCCGCTCGTCCTGCATCTCCTTCCACTCTGGTCTGTGAGTCCGCCTTGCAGCTGCCCTGCCCTCCCCAAACCCTCACGAAAATGCAAGTCCGGTAATGCAGTCCATCCCCACCCGCCACGAATCCCTCATCCGTTCCCGGCCGCGGAGCCCCCAGGGTCAGCGTGCCTCAGCAGGGCCTGGCCAGGTGATGCTCACACAGTTCCCCCCACCACACCTGCCCGCCCCCCGCGCCTCCCACCCCTGGCCCTGGTCCCACACCGGGCACCGGCTGCTGACAAGCCTCACGTGGAGGGGGCAGGGACGGGGCCCGCTGGGCCTCCAGTTTGCCACGTCCACAGCCAGCCACAGCCACATCTGCTCACGAGGTGCAGGCCCACACGTGGACGCTGTTCGTCCTCGATGGCTCCAACATCGGCTGTGTTATTTCTGCTCCCTGCACCGTCCTGCTTCTCCCCAACAGGAAGTCACCTTGGAGAGCTTCCCGTCTGCATGGAGGGTCTCACTCCTGTTATTTTTGTTAAAGTAATTTTCAGGTTACTTTATTAAGCTACAAACGTGGAGCCCAGGATGGAGAGCGGGGTCCTGGGGCTCATCGCCACATCCCCACTCATGTCCCCCTGCCCTGAGCCCCCAGGCCTGGACCACCCTCACCAGCCACCGTGCCTTCTCGAGCTGCACCGCCTTTTCCGTTCGGGGAACTTGTAGGTCCCGAGTTCAGCAGGGCCCTGCTCGGGACCCCCGCAATGCCGGCTTGCCTACCCACCCCCGCCGACCACTAGCCGTGACTCTGGGGGTGGGCACTGCTGCTCACTCCCGGCCCCCCCAGAGCTGCTGGAGGTGGACGTGTCTTCCAGCCCCGTGGGAACCTGGGCCCAGCTTTGGGCCTTCACCGGGCTCTTGACACCATCAGCCACCCCCCAACGTGAGCCCCCGCTACCCTGGGCCCGGGCTGCAGCCCCGCCCGGCCCTCGGAGGCTCCACAGACCCCTGCTCTCGCCTGGGGCTTCCCTCTCCTGCTAGCAGTCTGTTCGGGCCCCTGGGTGGGGGGCACCCTGGTCAGCAGACTGGGTCCTGAGGTGGGCGCAGCAGCGTGACTGGTTCTGGATCCCTTCCCCGAGGATGGTGTCAGCCCCCCGATGCCCGGGAACGTGTCCCCCAGGGAGCCCCCGGAGCAGGAGGGGTCCCGAGTCCCCCAGGGGCTGGCTTGTGCTCCCCCGTGCTGGGGGCTCTGTCGGGGACTTGGAGGCCAGGGCGCCGGGGCTGGAGGGGCCTCGCCATGTCCTGCGTTAGATGGACACTTTGCCCCGGGGTCGCACAGTCGCTGGCGGGCCACAGCCCCTGTCCGTGGGCAGCGGGGGCCTTGGGCAGCTGCCCGCAGAAGCGGGTGACCTCTTGTTGCTTCCTCCCTGTAGCATGGCTGACAGCAGGCCCAAGCCCCCCAAGCCCGCCAACAAGACGCCCCCCAAGTCCGCAGGAGACCCCACGAAGGACAAGGCAGCCAAGAGGCTGTCGATGCCCGGGAACGTGTCCCCCAGGGAGCCCCCGGAGCAGGAGGGGTCCCGAGTCCCCCAGGGGCTGGCTTGTGCTCCCCCGTGCTGGGGGCTCTGTCGGGGACTTGGAGGCCAGGGCGCCGGGGCTGGAGGGGCCTCGCCATGTCCTGCGTTAGATGGACACTTTGCCCCGGGGTCGCACAGTCGCTGGCGGGCCACAGCCCCTGTCCGTGGGCAGCGGGGGCCTTGGGCAGCTGCCCGCAGAAGCGGGTGACCTCTTGTTGCTTCCTCCCTGTAGCATGGCTGACAGCAGGCCCAAGCCCCCCAAGCCCGCCAACAAGACGCCCCCCAAGTCCCCAGGGGACCCCGCGAAGGACAAGGCAGCCAAGAGGCTGTCCCTGGAGTCGGAGGGTGCCAGCGAGGGGGCGGCCGCCGCGGGCCCGGAGCTCAGCGCCCTGGAGGAGGCCTTCCGGAGGTTTGCGGTGCACGGGGACACCAGGGCCACCGGGAAGGAGATGCATGGCAAGAACTGGTCCAAGCTGTGCAGGGACTGCCAGGTGATCGACGGCAGGAACGTGACCGTCACCGACGTGGACATCGTCTTCAGCAAGATCAAGTACGTGTGTGCCTGGGACCGGGGTGGGGGGAGCAGGGCTCTGCGTTCTCTCGGGCGGCCAGGAGGCGACGCTTCAGGACGCTGTCCCCGCCCGGAAGAAGGTGCCCGGGAGTTTGAACCAGAACACGCCCCAGTGGGGCCGGGAGCCCAGGTCAGGGACGCTGCCGCAGCTGCCTGCCACAGCCTGAGGGGTCTCAGGTGGCAGAGCCCGGCCCGTGGGCGGCTGCTGGGGGCAGGGGGCACAAGTCCGGGAGGTGGGCGTCTGTGGCGCCGCTGCCCTCGGCTCTGGGGGACGTTCGCGTGTGAAGAAGAGCGGGGATGACGGACGGTGGGCACCGTGTGCTTGTCCGCACACGTGTGCACACGGGCTCGGGCGTGTGGTCCGGGCATCGATACGCCCCTCCCCCTTCTCCTGCCCTTCACACCGTGTGACACCTGAGAGCAGCAACAGCGTCCCCGAGGCACCACACAGACACGCACACGCGTAGAGCTCAGGTCTCCACTCTGCTGGTCGCGGCTCACCCGGAGGACAGATGCCCCGGACAGGCCTTGGAGACCCCGTGTGCAGGAGGCACGGGCAGTGGAGGCACACGGGCCCTACTGCCCCCGGGGAAAGGGAGCCCCGTCTGATCCCGGTCCCGCCCTGGAGGGCAGGACGTTGCTCAGACAGGCAGGAGGCTTGGCCCCTGGCGCCCGGGCACTACGGGGGCCCCACCTCAGAGCCCGGCTGCTCTGGGCCCCCGGGTCTCTGCCTCGGCTTGCTGGGCATGGGCCGTTGCGGGAAGTGGGCGGCTGCAGCCCCGCCCGGCGAGGGGTCGTGGTCAAGACACAGTCAAGACCAGCCTGTGGCTACTCCCCCTCTGCCCTCCTGGACCTGCACTCCCTGTGGGGTCCCTGTGACCTGTGTCCCACTTGGGAGAGCCTGTTCTGGGGAGGGGTCCCCCAGACCTCCCAGCTGTGCAGCGGGGGACCTTGCCCTTGGGAACGGAGAGGCAGACAGTGCTCCCTGGGGGGTGCTCGGGGGGTGGTGCCGAGTCGGGTCGTGGGGTCCTGCAGGACGGGCTGGGAGCCACCCCTGGGGGACCACGTCTGAGGCGTGTGGGGCGCGGTGGGGACGTGTGCGTCCCGGCGTGCAGGTCGTGGGACCGCGGCCGCTCCAGGTGGCAGCCACGGCAGAAGCGCCTCAGCTTGCGGGAGCCGTGGGCGCGGAACTACACGGGTCGCTGACTGTCGATGGCTGTTGCTGTTTGGGGCGGTTGCCATGACTCTGCAGCCCTGCCGCCAGCCCGGTATCTGCAGCCTCTGTTTAGGCCCGTCGTCATGGCAGCACTTGTTTGTTTGGATGTTACTATGTGTTAAGTTTTAAACAGGCTTCTTGCAGCTCTTCCCCAGGCCTTGATTGAAGACTGCTGTCTCCGGGGCCAGGGCTTCCCCCGGCCCCGCGCCCCCCACCCCCGGCCCCAGGGCCGAAGGAATTCACTCAGGACCCCGTTCCCATAAGCAGGAGTGTCACCCCAACAGTCCCGCCGGGGGTCTGTGGGCCGCAGGGTCCCCTGCGTGTGTGCCCAGGTGGGAAGGCCGGGGAGGCGGAGGGGGGCTCTGCTGGCCCTTCCTGGCCCCCACTCGCCGGCTTCCTGGCCAATGGCGGCGTTTCCCGTGACTCTGGAGCCCCGTCTGGGCTGCAGGTTAGGAGGACGCACGCCGGGGCGGAGGACGCGGCCCATTCTTGCCGCAGGGGCCGCAGAGGGAACTGTCTGAAGCGCAGAGCTTGGCGCACGGGTGCAGAGACCCAGGCCGGCGGGATGCCTGCGGGAGCGGCGGGCAGAGCCGGGTGCGCTGTGCAGTCCCGGACACGCCGGCGGGGCCCAGCACCTGCTCGGTGCCTGGCGCCCGGCCCTGCCCTGCCCCTCCCTGCAGGCCGGTGGGTGAGGCTGCGGCATTCGGGGACCTGATCCCAGCACGTGCTTCCAGCTGTGGTGTTGGGGGTCTCACAGTGTCCTCCGCGGGGGCCTCTCCTGGCCGCCGGAGGCTGTGCAGGGCATCCAGCGGCTTCTGCCCTGGCCTCCTTGGGGCCTGCCTGGTGTGTCTGCAGAGGGCCAAGGCTTGGGGGGGCAGGAATCGGGCAATTCCGCCCATGCTGGCTCCTCATCCCATTGATATCGGTGTTGGACGCCAGTGCACGCAGGCCTTTTGATGACCTTCCCCAAACACCCAGAAGTGGTTTCAGTGACCTCAGGTGCACCTGTCCCCAGAACCCATCCCTGAGCCTCCAGCCTGCGTCAGGCCCTCACGAGTCAGGAGGAACTTCGGACGCTCTTTCCTGCTTGGGGAGTAGCTGACTGTTGGGGGTCACAGCTGCCCTTCAGGCGGCCGGCCTGGAGGCCGCCAGACCTGGGTGTGAGCAGCCTCCTTCCGGGTTGCCAGCAGCGCGGTCCCTGGGGCCCAGGAGCAGGGGGCTGGCGTCTGCCCGCTCCCAAGGCCTGGTACCAGACGTGTGGGCAGCTGCCACATCACACTGCATCCTCACACGGCATCCAGGTCCTCCAGACGGCGCTCCCGTGGCAAGCCGTGCAGCCCCGCTGGCCCAGGGTCTGATGGGAATATCTCGGAGGCTCCCTCCTCTCTGACCCTCGCTGGTACTTTAGTCTCCCCGTCCAGACCCCACTTCCTGCTCTCTGGACGGGTCACCCAGGTCCCAGCTCCTGCAGCTCAGGGGAGCCTGGGAGTCGGCTTCCTCCAGCCCCCAAGTGGCATGCTACCTGTGGTGCAGAGGGGGCCCCTTGCTCCGTCCTAGGACATGTTAGCCAAAGTCCAGCGGCCTTCATGATGCTGGCCCTGGAGACACAGACCTCTGTCCTCGGAGGGCTGCGCTGGCCCTGCCCTGCCCCCCGCCGCCCAGATCCCTGGCCACCGAGTGTCCCTGGTGACTTTCGGGAGTGGCCGGGCTCAGCCCTCTGCCTGCCCTGCGTTGGGCCTGGAGGTCTGGGGACGCAGGGCCTGGAAAGCACAACCCACGGGAACTCGTGTGTGACCAGTGACCCCATTACTGCCGGACCAGCTTTCCAGCAGAACAACAGCCTTCTGAGCAGGGCACTGGTTGGCCCCAGCGCTGAGCCGGGAGGAGGGGGGTTTGGTGGGGGGGGACCCCCTCCAGTTCTGTGCACTCTGGAGAACAGGCTCCCTGTGTGTGGGGAGCCGTGTAAAGTGATCACGTGTCTCCGGGGAAGAGGCTGGCAGTGTCATTCGAGAACTCCCCAGGGACTGTTCCCAGCGGGGGCCGCGGGGCCCCCTGGGGAAAGCTCCCTGCCAGCCCAGACCAGGCTCCGAGACCCTGCCTGGCGGTCACGGTGGGGACACGTGGGGACACCCGGCCCCGCCAGGTGGAGCAGGCAGGTCCACGCCCTGGGCCCACACGTGCACTCGATCTGAATGCGGCCTCTGACGGAGGCCCCGTCGGCCGTGCCCCCGCCCCCAGCCCGAGTGACTCACACTGGTGGTGCCTGGTGCCCCAGCGGCCGGTCACCAGGCTGGCAGTCAGGCCTGGCGTCCGTGAATAGAGACAGGAGTGCCTTGGACAACCCAGGACAAACAAGTGGGGCCCCGCGGCCGTCGCGGGTCAGCAACCAGCAGGGATGGCGAGTTCCCCGCCCCGACAAGGCCCAGACCACGCTGCCCGGGACAGCTGGGCCAAGGGATCCCCCCAGCCCGGCCCGCAGACCTCAGAGCCGCTGTGGTGTCGCAGCCAGGCTTTGAGGGGTGGAACCCACCGCCGGACACGGGGGCTCTGATGAGGCCTGCGGTCCAGGTGTGCCTCCCGACAGCCGTCCAGGCCTCTCGGGCTCCGCTCACCACCCGCCCACGTGGCCTCGCTGGCGCCACGACTCGGTCGTCCTCCCCGTGGCCCCTGCGGCTGTGTCCTCCCTCCGCTGTCTCCCCGACCCCGGGGTGGCCGGTCAGCACGTCCCGTGTCCTCAGACTCACGTGTCAAGCGCCTGTGAGTCCTGGCACGCGCAGGGGACATCCTGAGGCGTGTTTATGGCTCACCGCTGGGCTGTGGGAGTTCTGGTGACTGAACAGAACCACGAATAGGAGAGCGATGCACACGCACAGGTTTACGTGCGAGTGAGACCCAGGAGGGGTCGCGGGGTTGTGCGTGGGCTGCCAGCCCACCTGCTGGGGGATGCTGCCGTCTGCACCCTTCCACACCGTGGTGTCCTTTTATCTGGTTTACTTACTTCCGCTGTCCCAGCGGGTGTGCGGCAGGGCCACGTCCCGGTTTAACCTGATTTCCCTGGTGCCCAGTGACGTGGAGCGTCCTTCACGGGCTGGTTTGCACTTGTAGATCTTTGACAAAGTGTCTGGTTCAAATATTTTGCCCAACTTTTTACATTGGGTTTTTTCTTGTCGTTGAGGTATAAGAGTTCTTTGTGTATTTCAGATGCAAGTCCTTTATCAGATTTTCTCCATCTGTGGCTTGTCTTTTACTTCTCTTAACAGTACCTTTTGAAGAGCATGGTTTTAAAATTGTTGGTCAAGTCCAATTCCTTGTTTTTCTTTTATGGACTGTTTTTGGGGGGTCGTTCCTGAGAAAACCTTTGTCGAAGCCAAGGTCACAAAGAGTTTCATTTGGATGCTCATCCAGAAGTTGGATGGTTCGGGGTCTGTGATAAATGCAGGACTGTGGTCCAGTTGAGTTATCTTGTAGACGGCGTGGGCCACAGGCCAGGCCCTTTCCTCTGTGCACAGCCTCCGGCCGCTGAAAGGACAGCTCCACCTCCACTCACTGGCTTTTGCAACCTTGTCAAAAACCCTTACATGTGGCCTGTTTCTGACTGTCCTGTGGCCGCTCTGCAGCCGTCCCTGTGGCTCTGCGGCCGGTGCTGACGTGGGGACAGCCCCCTCCCACTCTGCTCTCGCCTCTCCAGCCGGTCCCCTGGGTGCCGTTGGCCGCGCTGTCTCGAGTCCTTGGCTTCTGCAGGCAGCCTTTCTGTTGGTCCCGGGGCACCTCCCCCCACCTCCTCCTACTGTAGAACATTGAAAACCTCACTGGATGGATTAGCTGGGGAAGAACCGAAGTGGCAAAAGTGTTTCTCAGTTAAAATTCGTAGAGACCAAGAGCCAGTCTAGAGCCACTTTGAAATTGCGAGAATGGACTTCCCTGGTGGCGCAGTGGTTGAGAGTCCGCCTGCCGATGCAGGGGACACGGGTTCGTGCCCCGGTCCGGGAAGATCCCACGTGCCGCGGAGCGGCTGGGCCCGTGAGCCACAACTACTGAGCCCACGCGCCTGGAGCCCCTGCTCCACAACGGGGGAGGCCACCGCAATGAGAAGCCCGCGCACCTCAACCAAGAGTAGCCCCCGCTCGCCACCGCAACTAGACAAAGCCCACGCGAAGCAACGCAGCCAAAAAGGGAGGGAGGGAGGAGAAAGAAATTGCGAGAATGACCTAGCAGGTCCCAGGCAGCCGTGGGCTGCGTCCGGGTGAGGAGCTGCTCCCGGGTCCTGGCTGTGCCTCAGCCCGCCCAGTGCTGGTCAGGCCCCAGCCATGGGGACGCGGCCCCCAATCCTGTCCCCGAGTGGGGACCGTGCCCCCCCACCCCCTGGCGACCCCGCGCAGGCCGGTGTCCCCAGCCAGGACTGCAGCTGCCTCTGTGCCGTGGGATCTGACGTGCTTTCCACCCTGACTTTCCCTCTGATGGAGGCCACATACTCGCCCGCTTTAGAACCAGACAAGGACGTGTTTTGATGTCCAGTCGTTCATAAAGGACGTGCTTCCTTTCAACTTTGTTCCAAGACGACTTATATTTGCTGCCATTGCCGATGGCAACCGACTGTTGGGTGCAATGCTGCAGACCAGGGCGGGGCAGGGGCAGGGCGGGGCAGGGGCACGTTCTGTGTTTTAATGGCAGACTCGCTCTGGGCTGTGGGAAAGAAGTGGGGTGAGGGGGGGGTCTCCCGATGTCACCGGGGCCCTGGGTGGGGTGCGGGTCCCAGCCCAGTGACTGCTCAGCACCTCCTCCCCGTGGGGGGGTGCCTGGGCCCGGTGGGCGCCCCCTGAGCTCCCTCTCCCTGCAGGGGCAAGTCCTGCAGGACCATCTCATTCGAGCAGTTCAAGGAAGCACTGGAGGAGCTGGCCAAGAAGAGATTCAAAGACAAGAGCGGTGAGGAGGCCGTCCGAGAGGTGCACAGGCTCATCGAGGGCAAGGCCCCCATCATCTCGGGGGTGACGGTGAGTGCGGCGGGCGGGTCTCGGGAAGGAGGCAGAAGCGTGGCTCCCGGGCGCCGGCGGCCCCCGTCCGCAGTCTGGGCCCCTGGGCTGGACTGGCCCTGGCGGCTTCCCTAACCTCGTTCCCCGCTCTCTTGCAGAAAGCCATCTCCTCGCCCACCGTGTCGCGGCTCACGGACACCAGCAAGTTCACGGGCTCCCACAAAGAGCGCTTTGACCCGTCGGGCAGGGGCAAGGGCAGGGCGGGCCGCGTGGACCTGGTGGACGAGTCGGGCTACGTGCCGGGCTACAAGCATGCGGGCACCTACGACCAGAAGGTGCAGGGGGGCAAGTAGCCGGCGGGGCCTTCTCCCGTCGCCCGGTCCCCCCGCCGCCTCACACTTCGTTACATTCCTGTGCTTGCAGGCAGAACTCGGACCCGGGGCTGGGCGGCCGCGGAGGCTCCAGGCCTCCCTCCCGCCCGGCCCCGCACTCCCCTCCACCGCAGCTTTGGCCCCGACTCACCTTTCCTAACACACCTGCCTCGTCCCCACTAGGAAGTGGGCAGATGGCCCTTTCCAAAGTGTCTCCCCGGGGCCAGACCACACCGGCCACTGGTTTGCAGCAAAGGGGGCGGGCCCTGTCGGGGCGGTGCTGACCCGCAAGCGCCAAGGCACCAACCAGCAGCACCGATGAAGCACAGGGAGCCCGGGACGGGGCGCCGCGGGGCCCGGGGAGCACCATGGAGGTGTGGGAGGCGGGGCTCACAGTGCACGCTTGCGCGCCCAGGCACGCACAAACGCACCCACGCACGCACACACCACGCACGCACCACGCACGCACGCACACGCGCTCAGACGCACAAACCGACCGCCAGGTCTGCGCTGAGGGCGGGCGCCGAGCGGAGGGCTGCCGTGCAAGGGAAGACACGCGCGCAGACGCACAAACCGACCGCCAGGTCTGCGCTGAGGGCGGGCGCCGAGCGGAGGGCTGCCGTGCAAGGGAAGAAGCCGCCTCTGTCGACCAAAGTGACTCGAAGTGTGACGTCACGAGATTTTAATAATGGAAACTAAGGGCAGTTCATTTCGCTTCTCTGAGAAGAGATAGGAAACAGTGATGCATGTTTATTCTCAGAACGGCTCAGGGAACACTCAGAATATCCCGTCTCCGTGACTCCGTCCCCGCGGCCCCTGTGTCCCCGCCCCGAGCCGGGAAGACCCCGGGGGCCCTGGGCTAGAGGCTGCGCGTAGCCCGCCGGCTCTCTCCTTGCTATTCTGGCCGCGGTGGTTCCTCTGGCCTCCCTGGAGCCTCCGTGAGCGGCCTTCCCTGTCCTCCCCGCTCAGGAGTGCAGAAACCGCAGGGCAGGACCAGGCCAGGGGAGGGCCCGAGGCCGGTAGCATCTGCGGGGTTTGGTTTCTCTGAGACGCCAGAGGGGAGGCCTCCTGCTGTCACAGTAGGCCCTTGGCAGTGTGTCCCTTTGCATGGACATGGCCACAGCCCGGCGTGTAACCCTCTGGACCCTGTGGTCCTGGTTTCGGTCCCGGGGAAAGCCCATGGCAGCCCCCGGGGAATGCTTCCCGGAAACCCCACCGCCCTGCCGCTATCTGTCCTGTGTCCAGCGCAGCAGGCCGGTTAGGGGCACCCCTCCATAGACACACGGCCTGTCTCACGGCACAGGTGGCCGTGAGAAGGGCCAGCACTGCCACGGCAGGCACGTTGGTCACGGCTGGACCTGGGAGACCCTGCCCACCCACACAGAGGGGCTCAGGCCAGCGCTCCCAGCCGACACGGCCCCTGGCACGGGCCCCCCCCCCCCCCCCCGGGATGGCGGTGGCCTCTGCGGGCAGCTTCGTCTTGAGGCCTGGCACCTCACCGCACGATCACCCAGGAAGTGACGGGGCACAGGAGTTCGGGGTCACTGCGAGGATGTGAATCGCTGCCGTCTAGAAAGTTTTTAAAACTTGGGGATCCGAAGCTGCCCGGCCAGGCCCCCAGTCCGCCACCAGGAAACAGGCCCGAGGGCTGGGGGAAGGCAGGCAGGAGGCCGACCCCCGCCCTGGGCTCCTCTCCTCCCTCCAGAGGCAAGAGTCACCTGGGGAGTCGCGTCTGCAGACAACTCGGAACGTGCAGAGTGTTTCTGGGCACTAAGCTGATCACAGATGTCAAAGCCCGTGTTCCAGGGCCGGCCGGTTCCTCTCCGTGGACTCGGGACAGGCCTCCACCCCAGACCCATCCTCTGCCCAGCCGCTGCGGGTCTCCGCCTGCCCGACAACCCGGCGCCGCGCACAGCCGTCCCGCGGCAGGACACGGGTCCAGCCCTCGCAGCCGGTAAGGGGCTGGCGTGCCCGCGAGCGCGCGGGAGGCGGCCTGAGCAGAATCCACGCCAGTGGCGCCTGGGACGCCGCCTCACGCTGCCCCCCACCCGCCGCAGGAACCCATCTTCCCGATGGTTAGAGCAGCACCTCCTCCTTGGGTTAAGGAAAGTCTAGCGCACACAGCTGCCCCCGTGGGCAGCCCCGCGCTCGCGAGCTCCCGAGCTGCGGAGGCCGAGGCGTCTGGGCGGCTCTCAGGTGTCCCCAGCCCGCCTGAGGCTTCCTTCCCAAAGGGTAGCTCTGGAAACACATCTCCCCGCTCAGGGCAGGAGGCAGCGGTGGCTCTGTCACGGCATCTGTGTGTAGCCCAAACAGCACGTCGCTTGGGCTCCAGTCTCTGCACAGACACACGTGCCTCCCTCGGGCTCTGGATGCTGTGGACAAACAGGCAGGTGTGCGTCGTCGCTGCATGTTCTATGCGACACCCATTCGCTTCTACTAACTGTGGTTAACTAGAAACTACATGTCTCTCTGTGAATGAAGGAAACTGCACAGCAAGCCCACCAGGAAGCAGGGACCCGTGGCCAGGGGGCACCATGCTGCCGGCGCCGAGCGCCGGGACGGCAGAGCGAGCATTTGAGAACACTGATCGCGCCACAGTACTTATTTATTTCTATTTAATGCTCTAGGGCAAGCAACTAGGCGGTGGTCAGTTCACCAGAATTGAAGTTAAAACTACGTGAGTTTAAAATATTACAGGAAGAGATCTATATTTATACTGGAGTATTTTTACACCGCGAATATCCTCAGTCTTAAGGTTTGAGGCCGATGAAAATTGCAGTCAGGAAGAGGTACGGGGAGCTCCAGCGGCACCGCCTCCCGTCTAAGCTGCGCTACGTCCACGCCCCAGTGGCCGAGAGCTCGGGGCAGGCCGAGGCATCCCTCTGGAGCACCAAGCGGACGGAGGCTCACACAGCCGAAGCCTGGGCCTGCTCAGCCGCCGGCTGCCGTGAATCGAGCTTTAACGGCACACGGCCCTGCCGCGCGCCGCGCACCGCCCGTGGCTGCTTCTGTGGCTACGCCGGCGGCAGGGAGGTCGGTCACAGACGCCATGGCCCGCGAACCCTACAACAGCCACTGCCTGGACCTTTAGGGGGGGCTGCTGGTGCCGCCCCCGCCCCTGAGGACCCGGCAGGCTCCCTCCTCTGGGAGTGTTCCCGCGCGAGCCGGCACACCCCATCCCACAGTGCACGCAGGTGGGGACACCACTGTCACCTGTTCCGTCCACTCAGGAGGCTAGAACGTCCTTCGAACTCTGACCCTGAGTAGCTTCCCTCCGCTGACTACTGAGCGCTCTGTGAAATCCCGTGGCTCGGGTGTGGCCTTCGTCTGTGGGAGTGGAGAGTGTGGCCAGTGGTGGCCCCGGGCACTCCCGGGAGGTGGTCGCCCTGCACTTTGAGAGGCTTTAGTTAACTTTCTCTCTTCCCCAAACCAAGCCAAACAACAAAGGAGGTGCACATAACTCAAACTTGAAAGGGATCATATGCTACTAGTTTGTACTAAGTTTTTTTCAGGAAAGGGAAATAAATGTATATATAGATGCGATCTATTTTTGCACTGTTTTCTTACTGTTAGGGAGTGATGAGGGCATCACTTTGCAGTGTGATGGGACAAGCAGTGTGGACGTCACGGGTGCTCTGACTCAGAACCACACTCACCAGGAACTCTGGGGGCGTCTGTAGGGCCGAGGCGTGGTGTCACCTGTCAGTCGCGGTCCAAGGCCTGGCTTGCAAACCTGTGGTGAAACAGCCCCTGTCTGTCTGCATACCTCCTCGTGTGTTCCCTGTTGTTAACACTGTGTCAGATCGGTAAAGTGACAAATAAAGGTGTCGAATCGTGGGTCTGTGGTCCTCAAAAGTGCGCTGTGTGCCCGGGCAGTCGCGTGGGCGCTGCGGTAACACGCGCAGCTTCCGGGGGCGCCAGCCGCCCTCCAGGTGCGAGGCCTGCAGTGGGATCCGGACACAAGCCACATCACGGACGCCCACAGCAGCCCTGAAAACGGGGATGACGCCATCAAAACTGCCATAAAATAAGGACGTTTTTAGACTGTGATGGGAGACTCGTGCCAGTGGGTGAGAAAGGAAATTGTAAACGCAGAGAGTGATTAGAGACGGAGAGTCTGAGATGTGAGAGAGAAGTGGGCAAACAATAAATAACTACAGGTAAATAGTGACTGTATTTCATTTAAACAAAATATTTCATTAAGGCACCTGAAAACCATGACATGTAAGCCAGAAGGGGTGCACAGGGAGTCACGTGCTCATGGCTCATGTATGATGTCAGGAGTGCTGATGAAATAAACACAAACATGTGCTGTGATACCACACCAGGAACAGGGCACATAGCCTCCAAACCTGTAGAGGTGAAAATGTGAATGACAGAAAATTACCTAAAAACGGCAACACTAGACAGGAAAAAAAAATCATACAAGTAGAACAAATAGCACAAAATGAGATGGCAGATTTAAACGGAAATGTATCGATTGCATTAGGTGATAAAGCAGGAGAAACGCAGAAGAATGGGTAACAGCTGAGCCGCCAGGATGAGGAACGACCACGAGAACGAGTGGCGCCGGGCAGCAGCACGGAGGCCGTCAGCAGTCCACGGTGGGTACCACCCCCGAGGCACGCAGGAGGATGCAGGAGCGGACGCCTCTGGACGACCGCCAAGCTGGCCCAGGATCTCGGTCAGTGGCCTGCTGGAGGCATCCCCGGGCCCTGCTGGGGTCACCTGGTCACTGCCCGGGGCTGCCTGGACGAGGGTCCTGAGCTCAGGAGCTGGGACAGCCTGACGCCACAGCAGCTGCATCCCGTCCCCTGAACAGCAAGGCCTTGTGTGAAGGGACACGCCTGCCCCTGCATCTCTGCCACAGGGACACAACTGCAGATGCTGAAACTATTAAAATGTCATGAAAAGATTGTGTCGTGCCAAAAAACCTGCAAATTAGGCCATAAGAACAAATTCCTAGAGATAACGTAACTTGTGAAAACTAACTCCAGAAGAACTGGGAAGCCCGCATAGTCCTGGCCAGGTGAGTACTGACGGCGATGGAGAAGCCCAAAGTCCAGGGGCTGGGCGATGAGGCGTGCATCTCACACGGAGCCCAGCTAGGGCCCGGGGGAGAGGGGTGCCACTCGGGTGGCCACCAGCTCTTCTCTGCTGGGCCCTGAAGACACGCCTCCTTCACTTGCAGAGTTGGTCACATGGCCCCAAACCAGCTACAGGGGAGGCACACGGACGGCCCCTAAGAACCCGCTCTGCTGTATCGCTGAACCATAATTCAACTGAATCAAGTCAAAAATCTCCCCACGGGGCTTCCCTGGTGGCACAGTGGTTGCGAGTCCGCCTGCCGATGCAGGGGACGTGGGTTCGTGCCCCGGTCCGGGAAGATCCCACGTGCCACGGAGCGGCTGGGCCCGTGAGCCGTGGCCGCTGAGCCTGCGCGTCCGGAGCCTGTGCTCCGCAACGGGAGAGGCCACAGCGGTGAGAGGCCCGCATACCGAAAAAAAAAAAAAAAAAAAAATCTCCCCACAAGATGTGACCTGGTACAGCCACTATGGAGAATAGTATGGAGGTTCCTTAAAAAACTAAAAATAGAACTACCTACCATATGACCCAGCAATCCCACTACTGGACATATACCCTAAGAAAACCGTACTTCAAAAAGAGTCATGTACCACAATGTTCAATGCAGCACTATATACAATAGCCAGGACATGGAAGCAGCCTAAATGTCCATCAACAGAAATGGATAAAGAAGGTGTGGTACATACACACAATGGAATACTCAGCCATAAAAAGAGATTGAAATAATGCCATTTGCAGCAACATGGACAGACGTAGAGATTGTCATACTAAGTGAAGTAAGTCAGAGAAAGACAAGTACGATATCACTTATATGTGGAATTTTAAAAAATGATACAAGTGAACTTTTTTGCAAAACAGAAACAGACTCACAGACACTGAAAACAAACTTATGGTTACCAAAGGGGAATGGTAGCGGGGAGGGATAAATTTGGAGTTTGGAATTAACAGATAAACATTACCCATATATAAAATAAACAACAAGGTCCTACTGTGTGTGTATGTGTATATATATATATATACACACACACCCCTCACGCTGTGCCGGCCGTGCGTGGGACCTGTCCGGGACTGCCCTCACAAGTCACTCAACCCTCACGATGGCCTGCGAGGCAGGCACTGCAAACCAGGACATTGAGGCCCAGAGACTCCAACTGCCCAGGGGGACATTAAGTGGCACACCTGGAACACAAAATCCTACACAAAACATCCACAAACCACATACAACAACATGTATGGAAGGAAAGCCCATCATCACTAAGTTGTGCTTATTCCAGAAATTTACTGTAGTTAACCACACTAATAGAACAAGGGAGAAAAATCACATGGTCATCTCTGTAGTGGCAGAAAAGTGTCTTATTCATCCATTCATGATGACAAATTCTTAGCAAATTAACAACAGAAGGAGCAAGGCCACCTACCAAAAAACCGAATTTAGTGGTGCAAATTTAGTGGTGAAGTGGTAAAAGCTCCCCTTTGATTTAATACCCAGAACAAGACAGATGCCCACTCTACTACCACGTATAATCCACAATTATATTAGACGTGCCAGCCAGCACAGAAGAGCAAAACTCAAAACAAAACCGAAAAGAAAACATAAAGTAAAAACCCAGAGTAAAGGAATGGAACGGAGAAAAGAAAAGCCATTATTCACAGAAGGTATGACTGTGCTAGAAAGTCTAGCACAGCTACAGGCAAATTATTACGAGTTTAACAAGATCGCTGGGTGTAAAATTAATGTACAAAAAAATCAATTCTATTTCCATATAATACAAACAAACACATTTCAAAAACACATCTTTTAGATATGGCATCACAAAATAAGGAAAACCTAGGAATAAACATAACAAAAGATGCATAAGACCTCCATGGAGAAAATTATAGAACTATAATTAACGTACATTAAAGGAGATCTAATAAGTGGACACAGATACTACAGTCATGGCTTGTAAGACCCAATATTACCTATGTCAACTCTTCCCAAACCGACTAATGCAATCCCAAACAAAATCCCAACTTAACCAGCTAATTCTAAAGCTCATGCAATTCAAAGGGTCAAAAGTAGCCCAAACATCCTGACATGGGGTGGGAGGTCTTGACCTATGGAGGGTGGTGCTGCACAGGGACGGACTGGACACCAGTGGGGGGAACAGACACACGAATCATTTATGACCAACGAGTCTTGTGAATGGATGATGCTGGGCAACTGGACCTACATGTGAAAACCCCGGAACTGGGTCCTTAACCCTCACAACATGCACAGAAGTCAATTCCAGGTAGAATATGTATCTAATATTCAAAACTGACAAAACTATACGCTCTTTTAGAAGATACATGGAATATTTTATGACCACAAACAGAAATATCATCATGAAAAAGACTGATAAATTGCATCCTATTAAAGTTTAAATTGGGACTTCCCTGGCAGTCCAGCGGTTAAGACTTTGCCTTCCAATGCAGGGGGTGCGGGTTCGATCCCTGGTCGGGGAGCTAAGATCCCACATGACTCGCAGCCAAAAAAGCAGAAGCAATACTGTAACAAATTCAATAAAGACGTTAAAAATGGTCCACATCAGGGCTCCCCTGGTGGCGCAGTGGTTGAGAGTCCGCCTGCCGACGCAGGGGACGCGGGTTCGTGCCCCGGTCCGGGAGGATCCCACATGCCGCGGAGCGGCTGGGCCCGTGAGCCATGGCCGCTGAGCCTGTGCTCCTTAATGGGAGAGGCCACAACAGTGAGAGGCCCACGTACCGAAAAAAAAAAAAAAAAAAAAGGTCCACATCAAAAAAAAAGAAACTTTAAAAAAAAGTTTAAATTTTCTCTTCATCAAAACACACCATTAAAATGTGGAAAAACAAGAAAAAGCTATTTGCAAACATAATCCACAAAGTACTAGTATCCATAACTACAAATAACTTCTACAAGTTAAGAGACAGACTATCTGGTAGGAAAATAGGGAAAATCCTTGACCAGGCACCTTGGAAAGGCAGGTGCTCACCCTGGCCGACGGGGCAGCAGGTGAAGGCACAGGAGGTGCAGGACTCTTCTAGGAGGCAGACTTCTAGAAGCCTGACTGAAAGTGTGGGGCACGAGGGCCAGCAGGTGTCCCCACATACCTGCCAGCAGCAGTGTTAGCTGGTGTCACCACCTTGCAAACAGTTCCAGATGATCTGTAGTAACGCTACTCAGAATATGGTTAAGGAGTTAAATGAAACATGAACATAATGGGAAATAAAACCTTTATAAAAAAGGTTTTCTTTCCTTTTTATAAAAAAGGACCAAATGGAATTTTAGAACAAAGAAATATACAATTTCTAAAATTAAAAATTCAGTCTACAAGCCCAACAGCAGATCAGGTACATGGACGAAACAGTGGTAAACTCTGTGACGGGACAACAGAGACCACCCAACAGAAGCTCCTAGAGCACTAAGGAGGAAAAGACCCAAGATTAGGGAAAGCGGGGAGCCAGACCCAGGGGCTGACGTGGCGTCACTGGAGTGCCGGGGGGCGGGGATTGGCGAGGCGGGTCGGGTCAAGGGAGAAATAACAGGAAACCGTGGCCCGAACTTCCCGCATTTGATGAAAAATACAAACTCAGGTCCAAGAAGCTCAGTATAACCCAAACGAGAGACAAAGTAACAGCACGGTGACAATTTTCTACAAGCTGAAAATGGATTCATGCGAAAATCTTTCAATAAAATAAAAAATCTGATGATGAAACACCCACCCCCCCATACCGACTTCCCCGTGAAGTTACAAACACGCAACGCGACCTGAAGGCGAGGGCCTCCTCCCGAGCCCCAGGACCCACGCCAGAGCCTGCTCTCGACCTGCAGCTCTGCTCCCTAAGTCCACCCCGCGGCACGCTCAACACTCACTTCGCTTCACCAAAGAAAGTGAGTTATCACCTAAGATATAACGTTTCCAATCTAAAAATCTAATTTTATGCCCTGTTAGGACATAATTTTCAGAAATGAACTGCAAACCAAGGAGAGCGGGGCTTGGGCGGGTATTTCTCCTGTGGAATGTTAATGCCACAAACATTCTTCACAGCTCTCGGTGTTACTTGAATTTAGTCTCAGATCTTGCAGTTCCTGCTCATCAACCGTGGTGCACAGCTTATTTCATAAAAGAACTCAACGCGAAACCCAGTTATAATTAAAGAGCCACTTTTTAGAACAATGTATTAGTTTATTAAATAAGGGTTGCTTGTTACACAATAAATTATTTTCTTTAACCAGTCCTACAGAGCTGCTTTCTTGCACGTTAGGCAGAAAAATACAGCATTTTCTTTGTCTCAAGATATTTGATGAAAAGCGAATGAGCTGTTTGTCTCAAGACGTGTAAAGGGCTTGGACGAGCCTGTCTTTTTAGGACGCCTTAGAGCCCGCCCCACAGGCCCTGAAGACACGCCCACAGGCAGCGGCGCTCAGGGCGCGGGCGCGGGCGCGGGCGCGGGGCTGGGGAACAGGGCCCTGGTCTTCTTGAGCTCCCTGTGCGGCTCCAGTGCAGCCGCTCCACCGCGGCCTGGTGCCGCGCCCGCTCCCGGCCCAGCTCCCCAAGGAGGTGCTCGTTGGTGCCGACCAGGGACCTGGAGACGAGGCCACGAGGCCCCGCGGCCCCGGCGGCCCGCCCGCCCGCCCGGCTGCTGCGTCTCCCCGGCCCCGGCCCAGCAGGCGCCCCGCTGGCGCGGGAGCTGAAGGGGCGGGGAGGCCCCTCGACGCTCTGACAAGAACACTCCATCTTCACGGCGAGAAAACAATGTTCCAGTTCTAGAAAAGGTCCAGGGATGGAAACATTTCTAATTCGCAGTCAACTGCACTTCTGACACGGACACGGCACAATGGGAAAGTCCTGGGTTTTTTCATGCTGTGACCGTTTTTAACTCTGGAGGAATCTCAGCAGGGAAGTGGGGCTACACGCTGCCGGCCCCGTCTCCAAGCTGCCAGCCCGCCCGGTTGGCGCTGACGCAGGGACCTCCGTGGCGCCGCGAGCCACAGGTAGCGCGGGGCCGCGTTCCCCACAAAGCTGGCCACGCCGGCGACAGAGCCCGTTTGCCGGGACACTGGGAGAGCCACGGGCCAGGCGGGGGCTCAGCACCCACCCGCCTGCTGCTCCGAGGGCGCCGCGGCCCTGCCTTGCCCACACCGAGCCCACGGAGCCCACCCGCCTGTGGCCTGCCTGCTCTCCCCCCGGGCTTGTGCTGGGATGGGCCCAGGGGCCTGTGGCCTCCAATCGCCACAAGGTCACAGCCGGCTCCGGCTGTGGCAGGGCAGGTGTGCTGACCTCGCCCGACAGTGAGAAGGGGGCGGGGAGAGGAAAGGGGGGGGCGGGAGTGCGGCCTCAGGCCTGCCCCCCGCTGCCGCCGGCTTCCCCTCCGCAGCCCCACCCGCTTGCCAGCACGCAGGTCTCTTCACAAAATCCGAGCCGGGGGCAAAGGTGGAATCTTCACGTTTCTACGAGAACTGCCGAGAACCACCATGCCGAGGGGGCACGGCGCAGGCCTCCAGGACACGGCATCACCTCTCCCTCGCCCCTCGTCCCCCCTTAACACCTCCCAGGAAGCTGCAGCAGGAAGGACCTCGCTGCTCAGTAAGACGGAGCAGCTCACACAAGCTCCAGGTCAACCGAGCGACACACGTGGGCTCAGGACCACCGGCCCGCTGCCCCGGGCAGGCACCTGTGGCTCTCCTGCAGCATCCGGGTGAGCTCCTGGATCTTGTCGTAGTGCTCCAGACGCTGCTTTACTTCCACAGTCTCACCGGAGAGCCGCTTCACACTTGTCTGAAGTCCTGATGGGAAAAGAAGTAGCGATATTCAGGGAAACGCACTCCCACATTTTTAAAAATTTTATTTATTTAGTTAGTTAGTTTGGGCTGCATTGGGTCTTCGTTGCTGCGCGCGGGCTTTCCCTAGTTGCGGCGAGCGGGGGCTACTCTTCGTTGCGGTGCGCGGGCTTCTCATTGCGGTGGCTTCTCTTGTCGCGGAGCACGGGCTCTAGGCGCGCGGGCTTCAGCAGCTGTGGCTCGCGGGCTCCAGAGCGCAGGCTCGGGAGTTGCGGCGCACGGGCTTAGCTGCTCCGCGGCACGTGGGATCTTCCCGGACCAGGGCTCGAACCCTTGTCCCCTGCACTGGCAGGCGGAGTCTTAACCACTGCGCCACCAGGCAAGTCCCAACACTCCCACATTCTGGAAACTAAAATGATTCTAGAGTTTAAAGCGCACCTGGGAAACACGGGAAAAGGTCATCAGGGTGAACAGAGCAGCCCCCTCTCCACCTGCAATCCTCCCGCCCAGGGCCCAGCGCCGGGCCTGCTGTTGGGGGTGAAGCCCCGGGACTCCGCCCTCCGGGCACCCCTGAGGGGCGCGCGCGGCGGGGAGCAGAGACAGGTGGAGGTGGGCCTGGCGCCAGCCGGAGGTCCTAGGCTGGATCTGCTGCTGGACAGCTGGGCCTTCAGGAAGAAGACCCCGGCAGCCGACAGGACTGGGGTGAAGGGCTGCGGGGATGGTTACCGGGCGGCGGGCCCCGGAGGGTCTCGGCTGTGACTGTGCTCACGCCCTGAGATGCTCACCAGCCGGTCCTTTAGGAAGAAGTTTCAGACCCCCGAGAGGTCAGACTGGAGCAGGCACTCAGGCTGAAGCCCCTGTGGGACCCCACGTCACCTCACATTACCCCAGAGCAGGCTGCACCCCACCTTGAAATCCCAAGGGCACTTTTGCAAAACTGGCAAAACAGAATCCCAGACGGTGAAGAGGGAAACAAAAACGACCTGGGCCTGGAAGGAGCCGTAACCAAGCAGAAGGACGCCCCGGGGAGGGCCCCGTGGCCCTTCGGCAGCTCAGAGAGACGTCCCGGGCGCGCATGCCTGCCCTGGCGGGGCTGGGGGCTCCGAGCCCGCTTCACTGCACTTGCTGAGTCTGAATCCTGTGAAATCCTGACTCTTACACGTGCAAGTAAACCGTGAACTCACCAGTGATCCGCAAGTTCAGTGTGGATGGAGCGTCGGCGTCTCTCACTTCTTTTTTCACGCTGAACAGAAGAGACTTCAAGCTACTGCTTTCCTCCCGAGTTCTGTCCAGATGCTGCCTCAGGTGATCCTGCAGACACAGAGCAACGCACGCCAAACAGACGAGTCAAACCCTGTGCAGACTGCATCGCTACAAAGGTGGCATCTGGGGCCCGTCTGTCTGGATCCAAATGGTCCCAGACGGCACACCATAAGGAGAAGGGGTGCCACTACTCATCTGCCCGAACCCCCAAATCCACGGTCCTGTTTCCGGGTTGACAGGCCTGCTGTGCCCATGGGGACGACGCACTGCCCAGGGACCGCACAGGCTGGCGCCGCAGCCCTTCCTGGATGCGAGAGCCATTTGTGTGCAGACACCCAGAGGATGCCGGTACCACTCCACTATTTTTCATTTATGCCTCTAAAATGAAGCTTTGTGTAGGATCTCTGTCTTGATAAGATGATAAGCACCAGATACTCCAGACACTTGTCTCCCAGCAGCCCTGTGGCTACTTTCACTCCCATTTTACAAACGGGGGGACTGAGCACAGACGGCGCTCACGCCCAGGGAGGAGACCCGTCCCCGCCACACACTACACACAGAAGCCACCACGTGGCGCCCTCCTCACCAGCTGCCGCATCGTGAGGACTTGCGGGGCTGCCTGGAATGCGCGTGGAGGACCTGCACCCTGCTAAGCCTTCAGGGGAGACCACAGCCCCGAGTGACAGCCTGACAGCAACTTCAGGAGGCCCTAAGACACACGGCTCAGCTCCCCTGGGCTCTGACCACCGAGACCACACAGGGGAAGCGTGTGCTGTTTGAGGTGTGACTGGGGGTAACTTGTTACGCAGCCGCAGACAACCTAACACGGGGTTCGGTACCTGCCGCCATCCCTACAGCCCACCCTCTTAACCACGGGACAGAAGCCAAAAAGCTTCTTACACAGCAAAGGAAACTATCAACAAAATGAAAAGGCAGCCTACGGATTGGGAGAAAATATTTGCAAACCATTTGTCTGATAAGGAGTTAATATCCAAAATATATAAAGAATTCACACAACAGTGAAAAAACAATCTGATTTAAAAGTGGGCAGAGGACCTGAACAGACATTTTTTCAAAGAAGACATACAGATGGCCAACAGGCGCATAAAAAGATGCTCAGCATCGCTAGTCATCAGGGAAATGCAGATCAAAACCACAGTGAGGTGTCACCACACCTGTCAGAATGGCTTCATCAAAAAGACAAGTGATAACAAGTGTTGCCAAGGGTGTGGAGAAAAGGGAACCCTCATGCGCTGTTGGTAGGAACGTAAATTGGTGCAGCCACTATGGAGAACAGTATGGAGGTTCCTCAAAAAATTAAAAACAGAGCTACCAGATCCAGCAATTCCACTTCGGGGTATTTATCTGAAGAAACCAAAAACACTAATTTGAAAAGATATGAGCAGCCCCCATGTTCATAGCAGCATTACTTACAATAGCCAAGATACGGAGCAACCTAAGTGCCCATCAATAGATGAATGGATAAAGAAGATGTGCTATATGTATACAAGGAGAAAGACAAATACCATATGATCTCAGTCATATGTGGAATCTAAAACAAACAAACAAACAGTGAAGCTCACAGATACAGAGAACTTGGTGCCTGCCAGAGGCAGAGGTTAGGCGTGGGAGAAGTGGGTGAACCGTTACTGCTTTTTAGTTTAAATCAATTGAATTTTTTTTTAAAGTCTACTGCAAATAAAAGGGAGAGGTTGTTAATTAGATAAAAAACGCAAGACCCAAGTGTACGCTGCCTACAAGGAACCCACTTTAAATATAAGCACACCAATAAATTAAAAGGACAGAAAAAGATACACTATAGACACTAATGGAAGAAAGCTGCGGTGGCTATGCTCATGTCAGTCAAAGCAGAATAAGAGAGAGAAAGAGCAGATACAAAGGGGAAAAGCATGAGAGGAAGCATCACACATTCAGGGGACTAACAGGGGTCAATGGCAGGCAGGGTGGCAGGTGACGGCAGTGCGTGGAGGGAAAGGCAGAGAACAGGCCAGGAGGTGCACCAACACGGGACAGCAACACCGGGAGGACCACTCACTGGAAACGCCGACACCACTGAGCACACAGGTGTCACCTCAGCAGCCCCCGACAGACCGGGGCACAGCTGTGGGCCCATCACATGGCACAGGGGTGACCAGATTCACACCGGGCAGCCTAACTCCACGGCCCACACGCTCGACCCTGACGACATACGAGCTTGACCAAAAAGAACAATTATACTATATGAATCAAATTTACTTATTTTGGCTATAAAATAAATAAATAAATAAATAAATAAAACAAAAGAACACTCTAAATAGTTTCCATACAATTAAACTGAACCATAATGATCAGTGAGGTAAAAACCTCAACATGCTGAATGCACGATGGTCTTTAAGTAAAAATTATACATGTTTAAGGTGCCCCTTCGATGGCTTGATGTGCGTGTACATAGTGATGACCACAGTCAAGGTAATATACACATCTTCTCTTCACAGAGTGACCATTTTTTTGGTGATGAGAACACCGGAAATCTGTTCCCTCAGCAGATTTCCAGATTCCATGCGGTCTTATCAACTGCAACCATCAGGCACGCTTTAGAGCCCTAGACTTAGCCACCTACAGAGCTGCCACTCTGTGCCCTGGACCACCATCTCCCCACTGCCCCCACCCCCCACCGCTGGTGACCACCATTCTACTCTCTGCTTCTATGAATTCAACTCTTAGATTCCATATATGAGATCATGGAGTTTGTTTTCTTTCCACGTCTGACTTATTTCACTTAGCATAACACCCTCGAGGTCTGTGGGCGAACATTTGCCATGTTGTTGCAAATGGCAGGATTTCCTTCTTTTTAAAGCTGAATAATGTCCCACTGTACACATACACCACGTCTTCTTTATCCATTCATCCACTGAAGGACACTTAGGTTGCGTCCACATCTTGGTTACTGTGAAGAACACTACAGTGAACATGTATCTCTTCCAGATCCTGATTTCACTTCCTTTGGATAAATACGCAGAAGTGGGATTGCTGGATCATATGCTAGTTCTACTGCAGATTTTTTGAGGACCCTCCATACTGTTCTCCACAGCGGCTGCACCAACTTACATTCCCGCCAACAGTGCACGAGGGTTCCCTTCTCTCCACATCCTCCACTTGTTATCTCTTGTCTTTTTGATGACAGCCATTCTGCAGGTGTGAAGTGATAGCTCACTCTGGTTTTGATTTGCATTTCCCTGATGATTAATAATACTGAGCATCCTTTTCACATGTCTGTTGACCATCTGTATGTCTTCTTTTTAGGTCCTCTGCCCATTTTTTAATTGGGTTTCTTTTTTCTTTTTTTCTATTGAGTTGTATGAGTTCTTTATATATTCTGGATATTAACCCCTCATCGGATAAATGGTTTGCAAATATTTTCTCCCAATCCATAGGCTACCTTTCCATTTTGGTGATGGTTTCCTTTGCTCTGCAGAAACTTTTAGTTTGAGGTAGTCCCACTCGTTTATTTTTGCTTTTGTTGCCTTTGCTTTTGGTGTTACATCCAAAAAATCACTGCCAAGGCCACGTCAAGGAGCTTTTTTCCCGTTTTCTTCCAGGAGGTTTTTGTTTTGTTTTGTTTTGTTTTGTTTTGCCATACTATGTGGCATGCAGGGTCTTAGTTGCCCGACCAGGGATCAAACCCACGCCCCCTGCAGTGCAAGTGTGGAGTCCTAACCACTGGACCACCAGGGAAGCCCCTTCTAGGAGTTTTAGTTTCAAGTCTTATATTTAAATTTTTAATCCACTCTGAGTTGAATTTTGTGTGTGCTGTAAGATAAGGGTCCAAGTTCATTCTTTTGCCTGTGAACATCCAGTTTTCCCAGCACCATTTACTGAAGAGATTATCCTTTCACCATGGCGTATTCTTGGTGCCCTTGTCAAAAATTAGTTGACCATATATGCGTGGGTTTATTATTGGGTTCTCTATTCTGTTCCAGTAATCTATGTCTGTTTTTATGCAGCACCATACTGTTATGATTACTATAGCTTTGTAATATAATTTTAAATCAGGAAGTGTGATGCCTGAAACTCTGTTCTTTCTCAAGATCACTTTGGTGATTTGGGGTCTTTTGTGGAACTACAAAAAGAAGAATACAAATTAAAAGAAAAATAATTATACAAATTTTAGAATTGTTTTTTCTGTTTCTGTGAAAAATGCCATTGGAATTTTTATAGGGCTTACACTGCGACTGTAGATGTCTTTGGGCAGTATGGACATTTTAACACAACCTTCCACCCATGAACATGGGATATCCTTCTGCTCATTTGTCTTCTTCAACTTCTTTTATCAATGTTTTATAGTTTTCAGTGTTAATATCTTTAACCTTCTTGGTTAAATGTATTCCTAAGTATTTTATTCTTTTTGATGCTATAAATGGAATTGTTTGGGAACAATCATTGGTGTAAAGAAATAAGAATGATTTTTGTTATGCTGACTTTGCATCCTGCAACTTCACTGAATTTATTTGTTCTAATTTCTTTTGTGAAGTCTTTAATGTTTTCTACATGAATGATCACATCATCTACAAATAGAGGTAACTTTACTCCTTCCTTTCCAGTCTGGATGCCTTCTGTTTCTTTTTCTCACCTGCTTGCTCTTGCTAGTACAGTTGATCCCTGAACAACAGGGGGTCGGGGGACTGGGGTGCTGACTCTCCTTGCAGCTGAAAATCTGTGTAAAATTTATAGTCAGCCCTCCAAATCTGTAGTTCCATGTCCGTGAATTCAACCAACTTCCAATTGTGTAGTACTATAGTATTTACTATTGAAAAAATCCACATATAAATGAACCCATGTAGTTCAAACCCACGTGTTCAAGGGTCAGGTTACTTCCAGTGGAAGAGAAGCTGCAGAGTGGACACCCTGGTCTCATACTGGGTCTCAGAGGAAAAGCATTCAGTCTCCCCCACTGATTGTGAGGCGAGCCAAGGGCTTCTCACAGATGGTCTTTATTATGTTGAGAAAATTTTCTTTTACACCTATTTTGTTGAATTTTTTTTTATCATGAATGGATGCTGAACTTTGTCAGATGCTCTATCTCCATCACTTGGGATGACTGTGTGGTCTTTATCTCTCCATGAGTTAATGTGGCGTATTAATTTGTGTATGTTAAACCAACCTTGCATTCCAGGGGACAATCCCTCTTGGTGGTGATGTGTTGCTGAATTTGGTATACCAGTCTTCTGTTGAGGATCTTTACATCTATGTGCATCAGATAGTAGCCGGTAGTTTTCTTTTCTTGCGGTGTCTTTGGCTTTGGTATCTGGGGAATGCTGGCTTTATGAAATTAGTTTTAAAGTATTCCCTCTACTTCTATTTTTTTGGAAAAGTTTAAGACGGATAAGTATTAATTCTTCTTTGAATGTTTGATAGAATTCAGCCATGAAGCCATCTGGTCCTGGACTTTCCTTTATTAAGAGGTTGATTACTGTTCCATCTCATTTGTTACTGGTCTCTTAGGTTTTATTTCTTCTTGATACAGTCTTGGTAGGTTGTATGTTTCTAGGAATTTATCCATTTCTCCTAGGTTCTCCAATGTGCTTGTATATAACCATTCTTTGACTCTTTTTATTTCTGAGGCATCCGTTGTAATGCCTCCTCTTTCATTTCAGATTTTGAATCTCCTCTCTTATTAGTCTAGCTAAGAGTTTATTGGTTTTGTATATTTTCAAAACCCAACTCAGTTTTGTTCATTGTTTTCCTGTTGTTTTTCTACCCTCTTATTTATTTCTCCTATGATCTTTATTATTTCCTTCCTTCTGCTTACTTTGGATTCAGTTTGTTCTTTTTCCTAGCTCCTCTAGCTGTAAAGTTAGGTTGTTTATTTGAGGTTTTGAGATCTTTTTTCCTTTTTAGTGTAGGCATTTATGAGTGATGGTCTCATGGTGAGGTTACAAAGGACGAGGGCAGCCTCAGCCAGGAAGTGGGCGCCACTGCCAGGTCCACACTGTGCTGGCTCTGGCTGCCCTTCAGTGCCACCTGGTGGCGGAGTTCCCACAGGTCCAACAGGACACCTTGGTCTCATAGCTGGCTGGTGCAGACAGGACAGCAGCAGGGAGCCCAGGTCACCCAGGTAACTGGAACTTCTCTCACCAGTGTTCTGGGGAGCCTGGGCCAGGGAACACTAGGGCCACAGAAACTCCACCTCCAGCCCAGCCTCACTCTCTCTTTTTCTCTCCCATTCGGCCTCTCTCAGAACAGAACGCGGCCGCCCAGGAGAGGCAGAGCTGGGACAAGTGGCAACGCTGCCATCTGCAATCACTGTCACGAGGGGTCCTGGAGTGACAGAGTCACGCTGCGTCCCTGAAGGGCAGCTGGGGTCCCTGGGGGTGAGGAGAGCCTGGTGGGGGAGGGGTTTGCATCCTGCAAGGGCAGGAAGGGGCCCCAGTGGTGTGCCCGACAGCTGCAAGGGGAAGCAGTGTTGAGAAGCTACCCTCATTCTGTGACGTCAAAACTCCATCTTGCTCCATCTGTGAACAACCGGAACTAACTCACCATCTCCTTCCGAGTGTCGCTGAGTTCCGACACCAGCTCACTCATCTTCACGCTACACCGCTGCTGTAGCTCAGCAAGGCGACTCTGCAAAGACTTATTTTCCATAGTCAGGGAGCTAATTTCTTCATTCACACGTTGTTGAACTGTTCTGAGTGGCTGTAAACTCTTGGACAGATAACAAAATGTGTCTTGCCTGAGCTAGAAGGAAGAATCAAACATTATTACAACATTTACCTAGAAAGGATGAGTGTAAACAAAACATGTTCAATGCATTTTGGATAACACGGGCTACATGGCTCAGAAACACTGACCGGCATGGAGACTGGAAAAGGGACACGTACACCATTGAAACGGCCTCATCAGGCCTCTTTATCCCCAGCCGTGGATGAGGACCAACAGGCAAAGAGCAACCGTTCTAGAGGCCTAGAGAAAAGGGCCCCCAGGGAAAGGCCACCGTTAGGGAGGTCTGCCTGAGCGCTCCCTCACACAGCCCCGACCACTCCTGCTCCAGGCCTGGCCCTGCAGTGCGAACAGTCTGGCAGCTCCACGACTGGGAAAGCAGACAGTCCTGCTGCTATAGCCCTGAGAGGGTGTAGGTTTATGCGGTCAGGATCTAGGGGCACCAGCTTCTCAGGGCACCCTGATTCCAGAAGGAGAAGCTGAGGGGCCAAGACACTGAGTGGAAGGCTCAGGAGCCTCTGGTGCAGCTAAGCTGGGAGATCTAGGCAGAGCTCAGGGTCTGCTGGAAGGAGTGAGCTGGCAGGTCTCTGCTTCCCCTGGGGCATGTGAGGCTGCAATCAGGCTGTGGGGAAAGAGAAGGTGGCCCTGGGGACATAGCATCTCCCCATCTCACACCCCAACTCTGGATGTGGGGACCCCTGTGTGCCCCCGTACCCAGGCAACAGGCAGAAGAAAACCCAAGTCCTCTCTGGGGAGGGGCCACCTTCCTGGGTCTCAAGTCATTTCCACCAAAAGGTCAGCAAATCCAGGGCCCTGCATTCAGTCAGATGCTGAGAGGATTCGGAGAAGACAGCAGCAGCATTTTAGTCTCTCCAAATCCCCACATAAAAACAGAGCGAGGAGAAGCAAACACCCAGGAAGAGCAACGCCAACACCATTGGCTGATGACACACCTCCAGGAAGCCTGGAGCGCCAGCAGGTGGGACACGACAGCCACAGGCCGCGTGGAGTCCTCCATGTCTGCCACCTCCCGAGAACCCAGACGCTGTGAACAGGACCATCAGGACACTCTCCGCAGCTCAGTGAGGCAGTGACGCCAGTGAGGCGGTCTGGCGAATCACGGGGACCAGCGCCCAGCAGTGGGGCGCAAGCACCTGCCCGCAGAGCCCTGGGCCAGCTCGCCGAGGAACACCTCACTGCTGTGCAGGGGGCTGCAGCCACTCCAGTGCCTGTCCACCAGGTCAAGGAGCGCCACCTCCAGGGTGGCCTTCTTCCCGGGCGGCACGGCCAAGTGCAATTTGGGACACACCTGCATGGAAACAAACCACGACCATGGCATTTTCCATGCCTGAAACCAGGGGGTATGATGCAGCACTAGGCGTGCACGTCACACTGATGCCTTATCCCACCACCTACAAGCACGACGAGTGGTTCACACACCACAAACCTGCAGGGGTGGCACATGGGATTCACCTCCCCGCCCCCCGCACGTGTGTCCACATCTGTGGCGCGGGGACAACATCTCACACCCGGAGGAACGGCTAAACTGTCACCCTAGTGTAACAGTCAGGAGACCAGTCGGTTCCCAGTGACAGCTGTCCTGGGCCCTCCTGAACCAGCCCCAGCGACTCTGGGAGGGAGGAGACTAGTCTCGGCCTGAATGGTCACTGGCGCCCAGGAGGCCCTAAGTGCAACGCAGCCCAACAGGACTAGAGGGAGGGCTGGCGGGGACGCCGCAGGCACAAGGCCGCCGGGCAGAACCGCCACGGCCCCAGCCCGGGCCCCACCACGCCAGGGCCGCAGAGTCACCGGCGTTCACAGCAACGCTCTCTTTTCTTCCGTTTAGAAATTATTTTACCAATTTTAAGGGATTACTGCAGAAGGGGGGACGGCTCCTGCCCACTTTCTGAGTGTCTAGGGAACAATTCCTGGGTCCGGGGATTTAGGGAGTAAATGCCAGCAGTGCCAGAGCTGGGGACAAGGCCCCACCGCCCTTCACAGCCCAGTGCTGCCCACTGCTGCACAAATAAAGGGCTTTTCTCCTAAAGACCGTCTGGAACAGCCAGCGAGACCCTGAAGGGAGTGTGGGAGCAACCTGGGCCACTTGAGCCGGGACAGCCCCTCACTCCTGGCCTCACTGCCCACCCACGGGAGCCCCAGGAGCACCGGGAAACACACGCCCGCGGAGGGGACACTGCTCTGCCCAAGGCCACCGCAAGGGCGGGGCAGCCGTCTCCTGGGAGCGGTCAGCGTGGGGACACCGAGGCCGGCTGCTGGCCCCAAAGAGCCGAGGCTGAGAGCACCCTGGGAGCGTCAGCACAGACACCTCCGCCAGAAGCTGCACCTGGACGCTCAGCCTCAGGCGTGGGTGACGGAGCCGCGGTCCCCAGTGTGGGCAGGCTTCTGCCTTCCACCTGGCAGAAGGGTCGTGCCCTCTCCAAGAGGACGATCACCACAGGGTCAGAGTACTCAGAGGAGGGGGCACCGCAGGCGGCACCCCTCCTGCAAAGTCCCAACCCCACAGCTAGTGCCAGTCCTTCAGGCGAGGCTCCGCCCGGGGTGACATCCATCTGGGGACAGGGGAGGCCCGAGCACATTCGCAACTCAAGCAAATCCTCGTTTTCCTTCCTTCACTCAGTCCAGTGAGAGACTCAAGAGGCAAACAGACAGCGGCCAGACCCGCCGTGAAAGCAGAGCTCGGCCCCGCGGCCTGCGGCTGGAAGCCACCCACCACCTACGACGAGCCCAGCGTCCCTGATTCTGTCGTCTCCAGCTCAGGACCAACCACAGGGGGCCAGGCGCTGCCCTCGCCAACCTCGTGGGACGCCCCCTTCCAGCCCCACCCCCCGGCCTCCCCGGGCCGCAGCCCCTGTCAGGGCACCTGCACCCCTTCTCTGCTGGGACGCTCTCCCCCCCACTCCACCCGCCTGAGAGTGACGTGGCAGGGCCAGCCCCCTACCCGGGAGCTATGGCCGCCACCCGTCGCTGGGTGGTCTTCACTTGAGTCCACAGTCGGCCTTGTGCCACTTTGGAAGGTGACCCTGCTGATGGGGGCTCTGGGCTCACGCAGGTTTTCACGGAGTGACGTGGCAGGGCCAGCCCCTGCCCCGCGAGCTCGGAGGGCAAGCCACCCACTGTCTGCTGGGTGGTCTTCACTCGTGGCCCAAACTTTGAGAATGTCTCCATCTCCAACTGGGCCAGTGACAAGGGCGACGAAGCAGCGTCCACAACCGCCCTGGGTGACTCTGGGGGAGAACGTCCACTCCCGGACGAGGACGTGTCCTTCGGAGAAGCAAAGGACACGCGCCCAGGGCTCCCGCTCCCGAGAGCGCCGCGGGTGGCTCCAGCCGGCGGGACGAGGAGGCTGCGAAAACCAGCAGCGCCCCGGGAAGCCACTTCCACCTCAAGGCCCTCGCACCCCGGGGAGAGGCGCGGAGCCCGGAAGCGCGCCTCTAACAAGAGCGGAGCGGCTGCGCTCGCCTCGGGGTCGCGGTGAGCGCTGAGGGCGGAAGACGCGGCCTCCACACCTGGCTCACCGCGCGCGCTGGGCGGCCTCTGCTGCCCGGGCTCCGAGGCCGCCGGGTGGGAGCAGGGCCCCTAGCTCCAGCCCTCCGGGCCGCCCCTCCTGCCAGCTCAGACACTCCTGGTCCGCAGGCGCCTGGGACCTCCCGCCAGGCACCCTTCGCTTCCTGCGCTTCTCTGGAGCGGGCAAGGGATTTAACCCCTTTTGAGTCAATAAACTTGTCTTCTGAGAAGAAGGGGCTGAGTCCTCAGTGTCCGTGGGGTCTGCAACAGAGAAGGAGCAGAGCCCGCACCACCAGGCACCCTGGGCCCAGGGCCCGGCACTGCAATTTAAACAGCCGTGTGCGCACGCGTGCGTGCACGTGCACGTGAGCGTACGTGCGGGCATGCGTGTGCCTGAGTACGGATGCACGTGCACACGCAAATATGGAAAATCCACCGAAGAGTGACAAAACTGAAGTAGTAACTTTAACAAACGAATCGACTAATTACCGTATGTCCTCGCACCAAAACTATATATAACAAAGATGAGTCAAGTGGGTAACAACTTAAGATCTGGAAGTTACAGTGGATTTAACAACTTGTTTCTACCGGAGACACTGTCGACGCGTCGGATCTAAGACCCTCCCTCCCCAGCCGCCGAGCCGCTTCCCGGGCACCTCGGGGCCTGGCACCCCACAGCCCAGGGCTCTCCTCCCAGGGCAGGCTCTCCTCTTGAGGCCCCTCAGCCTGAGCCCTGGACCCTCCTGCACATGGACTCTGCAGGCACCCGGGCTCAAATCTGCCCCACAAGCCTGCCCTCTGGCCAGGCCTCCGCTCAGGGCTCTGTGAACAGAGCCACACCCAGGGCATCCCGGGCAAACTCGGGCCGCGAGTGCTCGTGACCTGAGCGGAAGGACACCACTGTCATCTGGCTGCCCAAGTCAGAGACCACCCGGACAGCCCTCCCCGCCAGTTCGCTGTCCATCACCATACGTCACCAAGTCCACCCAACCAGGGCCAGCAGGCCACCTCTGCCCCTTGCCGGGACTGCTCTGCCGTATCCACTCAGGCGGACCCACTGCCCGCCCCCAACAACTCAAATGCCCACTGGCCACTCCACGCCGTCCCCTGCCCCCAGCCCAGGGACCTGGCCCCCACCCATGCGGCACCGCCCTCCCTCACCTTGACCTGCGACCTGTGCTCTTCCTTCCCCCACCTCCAGCCCAGGGCCTCCACACGAGCCCACACCCACACAGCACAGCTGAGCCTGGCCACCAGGAGCCAGCAGAGCAAGCCACACTGGGACCGGGGGCAGGCCCAAAGAAGCACAGTCTGAATGCTTCAAAACCCTCCAGGACGCAGACGACGAGAGGACCCAGAAACACTTCCAGCTCACAGGCGTCTGAGACACGATGCTAAGATACGCCACGTGCACCGGACAGGATCCGGGACCCGAACACGCATCCACACATCCCCACACACACATACATGTATAGATGCATGTGTAGGGACACACGCGTGAGGTCTCAGGACACGGAGTAAATGCGGCTGGTACCTCAATGCCACGGCCTGCTCTGCAGCGGCCACGGGGCACTGGGCAGCCACCACCACGACCCACCAAAGTCCCCACGAGCTCACCCGCACAAGCCTCAGGCAGGGGCTAGGTTCGCTCACACTGGGAGGTTTCTGATGCCTTTTCCATATTCGTGCAAACAACACTCTCAATTAACTTATTTAATTTCCCTCGTCTTTCATTTTTTAAACTGTAACAGTAGCCACTGTCATAACCTGGGCCCATGTATGTATCCAGAAGAAACTGTGTGTGAGTGAGAGTGTGTACTCACAGACCAGGAACCTAAACCACAGGTGTTCTACAAACGTCAACTTCCATTTATAAAGAAGATTCCTTCCTAAGACGCCTTAGAGAGTTACGCACACACACACAATGAAGAGAAGAGGAGCGAGAGCAAACAGTGAGGCTGGGGTCACCTGGACGCGGGGCAGAGCGCTGCGGGGGGGGCTCGCCACGGCGCTGGCCCTGCATCCTCGGCTCCGCGCAGCCCCCGCTGGAGCTGCCCCTCCGCTTCTCGGGGCCCTTCCTCAGGGAGTCCCCATACTGGTGCTGTGCGGACTCAGGACTCAGGAGGTGCCGCGACTCTGCTGCATTCCAAAACACTTTAAACGCTTTATTTCAGGCTTCCAACAGTGTACCGTATCTGTCAAGTACACTCCTTCCGTGGGGTAAACGGGAAAAGAAGGCTGAGCGGATAACACACACCAGCCCATCCTGGTGGGAACCTGCAGTGGTCACCGCCCACAGCGCCCCAGGGGAGGGTGACCCAGCCCCACTCAGGAGAAACCGTTCGGCCGAGGAATCAAGACCGACACGACGGTCAACAGAACCCAGAGACTCCGGCCCACTGAATTAACAAGGGCGCCAAGGTTATTAAATGAAGAAAAGGACAGTCTTTTCAACAAATGGCACTGGCACAACTGGACATACGTGGGGGGACAGGCGGGCAACCTGACCCACTATCTCACACCACACCCAGCAATTCACTCAAAAGAGCGGCTCCCAGACCTAAGCACTGAGCCCCAGCACACGGACCGGTCGGTGGCAGGAACCCTCCACAAGCAGGGGCAGCACACGGAAAAGCACGGCCACGAAGGAAAACATGCTGAGCTGGGTTTCACTGAAACAGCACCGCTCTTGGAAGCACTGTTTAGAAAACAAAAGGCAAGCCACAGGGTGGGCAGAAGCTCGCAGTACTTATATCTGAGAAAGGGCTTGCGTTCAAACACCATGAAGAAGTCTTATGCCTCAACACCAAGAAAAGAAAAGGGGAGGGGAACAGACAGGAACAGAAACGCCACAGAAGAAGATGTGAGCCCATGAAGAGGCTGTCGTGACTTGTTTTCAGGAAATGCTGATTAAAACCAACAAGAGATAGCACCACACTCCCAGGACGGGAGCCAGCGTTAGAGAGACTGACAGTCCCAGAAGCTGGCGGGGATGCCAAGGCAGAGGTGGTCCTGCGGCAGGGAAGCCCCAGCCTGCTGCGTCTTCATGGAAAGCTCTCAGGAACCCACAACTCAGAAGCAGCAGCAATGGAGCTGAAGCTCACACACAAGTCCTGGCGGAAGAGCCCCCGCAAAGGGCATGAAGTCCACGTGCATGTCCTCGTCAAGTTGCATGTCCTCACCAATGTGCAGCTGGAGCCGCGAGTCCCCTCGTGGCCGGCGGGGACTCACTCCCTCCAGCACAGGACGCTTCCTCCTTGTCTGCTTGGACATCTCACTTCTTCCCTATCCCTGTGACTGATCTGAGGAGGGACCTGATGGAAACAGCCCTGCAACATGACTACATCCACCTCAAATACACTGACCTCTACTTTTGTAATTCCATGATCCAAATTACTGACATTTCCAAGTGCACAGATTTCATGAAGATTCTACATGTAAAGGTAAGTTCTCTAAAGAAGGCCACCGTGGCCCCTGACGCCAGCAGGCACCAGCCCCCCAGACAGGCTGCGGCATGGGCCCTCCCCGTGGAGCAGCAGCCTGCCTGGGGCTCGGGAAGCCGGCCCCCGCCTGTCGGCTGGAACTTGTGCTCCCAGGGCGGTGGCTCAGGTCCTACTCACACTCGGCAGCGAGGTTCAGGGCCGCCTCGTCATCCGCGTCCGCGACCGAGCACTTCTTGGCCGAGGGGTCAGTGCGCTTGGCTCTGGAGTGATGCGGTCTGAAAAGAAAAGCAAACCCGGTGCTGGTGCTGCAGCCCACAGAGCACTCCAGCCCGTACAGCTCCCGGGAGGGAGATGCCTACACCACGAGCATGGCCACAAGGTCTCCGAGGAGGAGGAGCTGGTGTCTCTACCACGGTGAAGCTGGAGCGGACTCGGCCAGGACAACTGGTCACCACGCCAGGATTCATTCAAGGACAGAAGTCCCAAGAAGCTCCCCTGTGCTAGGATCTCCTAGCAAGTCCACAGTCCAAGAAAGTTCAAGGAGGACTTCCCTGGGGATCAGTGGCGAAGACGCCGTGCGCCCGATGCAGGGGGCGCGAGGGTTCGACCCCTGGTCAGGGAACTAGATTCCCCCATGCCACGTAGCGCGGCCAAAAAACGAACAAACAAGAAAGCGAGTTCAAGGATGTGGTGTTCCGAATTTCTATTTTCACATTAAGTGAAAACATTTCCCTACCAACTGAAATGTGAGGTTTTAGAATAGGACGTCCCTCCATACAGAGGTGAACACTCACAGGGAACCTCGTGTCCAACAAAGGCAGCTTAAGAAATCACTCTTCAAAACAGAACTCAATCACATACTATAAATATTGATTTTATGACATCGTATCATACTTTGAGAGATCAATGAATGATATTCCTTATTTTATCATACTGAAAGTGTTCCAGATCCCTGCAGAAAGAAGGCGACTCGGTTCTCCTTCGGGGTCTGACCACAGAAACCTGACAGTGGACACATGCAGCCTCTCTGGGTATCCACTGTCACCTCTGGATAATAGGACACTGCACCAGACCACCTAAACTCTGTGGTAACTTAGTCTTCAGATAATCAAGGACAGGTAAACTGCAAAACACTGCTGAAAGAAATTAAAGATGAGATAAATAAATGGAAACACACCCCACGTTCACTGATTGGAAGACTTAACACTGTTAAAATGTCAATATTACCCAAAGCAATCTACGGAATCAGTGCAATCCTATCAAAATCCCAATGACGTTTTTTGCAGAAACAGAAAAACCCATCCTAAAATGCGTCTGGAATCTCAAGGGACTCCAAGTAGCCAAAACAACATGGAAAAAGAGCAAGCATTAGAGCTAGACTCAGATATGGCAGAAATGCTGGATGAAATCAGACTCCGATTTAAAACAACTATGAGTAATAATAATGCTAAAAGATCTAATGGAAAAAAGAGACAACAGGAAAGAACGAATGGGAATGTAAACAGAGAGATGGAAATTCTAAGAAAGAAGCAAACAGAAGCATTAGAGTCAAAAACACTGTAACAGAAAAGAACACCTCTGATGAGCTCTAGACTGGGCATGGCTGAGGAAAGGATCTCGCAACTTGAGAATATATCAATAGAAACCTCCAGAACTGAAAAGCAAAGATTAAAGAAGACTGAAAAAAAACAGAATAGAATACCCAAGAATCGTGGGACAACTACAAAAGGTGTAACATACACATTTGAGAATACCAGAAGGAGAAGAGAGAGGGGAACCAAAAAAATATTTGAAGATGACTTAAAATTTCCTTAAATTAATGTCAGACACCAAATCACAGAACCAGGAAGCTCAGAGAACAGTGGCAGAATAAATGCCAAAAAAATTACAGCGAGGAATATATTCTACTGGAGAAAACCTAAGACAAAGAAAAAAATCTTGAAATAGGCCAGAGGGGAAAACCATGCAAGCAAAAATAGAGTAGAGTGAAATACTCAGTATGGAGACAAAAAAACTACCAACCTACAATTCTGTACCCTGCAAAATTATCCTTCAAAAGTGAAGGAGAAATAAAGACTTTCTCAGATAAACAAAAACTGAGGGAATCTGTTGCCAGTAGACCTGCCTGGTAAGAAACATTAAAAGAAGTTCTTTAGAGAGAAAGAGAATGACACAGGTCAGCAACTCAAATCAGAGAAGGAATAAGTGAAGGCAGAATAAAAACTTCTATTTTTCTTACAATCTAACAGGCAACACTTTGCTTGAAATAATAGCAACAATGTACTCAATACGTTATGTTCCTGTATTACATGCAGGGTTACAGTTTGGGTATAAATGAAATGAATGACAGCAATGATACAAGAGACAGGAGGGAGGAATTAGGAATATTTTGTTATTACAAGGTACTTGCACGATCTGTGAAGTGGTATAGTGTCTGAAAGTGCTCTTGGATTACTTGTAAATGTATATAGGCAGACCTTGAAGATATTGAGGGTTCAGCTCTAGACCACCACAATAAAGCAAATATTGCAATAAAGCAAGTCACGCAATTTTCTTGGTTTCCCAGTGCATCTAAAAGTTATGTGTACACTGTACTGTAGTCTATTAAGTGAGCAATAGCATTATGTTAAAAAACAATGTACATACCTTAATTTAAAAATGTTTTATTGCTAAAAAATGCTAACCATCATCTGAGCCTTCAGCAAGTCATACTAGCAACATCAGAGATCACTGATCACAGATCACCACAATATAAAAAGAAGAAAAAGTGTGAAATATTGCAAGAATTACCAAAATGTGACACAGAGACATGAAGTGAGCAAATACCATTGGAAGAAGAGCACCAACAGATTTGCTTGACGCAGGGTTGCCACAAACCTGCAACCTGTAAAAACACAATATCCGCAAATCACAATCAAGCAAAGCACAAAAAACGAGGTCTGCCTGTCCTGTGTACTCCAGAGCAACCATTAAAAGTGAAAATATAAGTATAACTGATATGCTAAGGAAAGAAAATGGAATCATAAAATGATCATTTAAAATCACAAAAGGAAGGAAAAGATCAGAAGACAAAAATAGGAACAAAGAACAAGGGCAACAAGTAGAAACAGCGAACATGGCAGCTATTAATCCAACTGTATCAATAACCACTTTAAACATCAGTGGTCTAAATGTACCAAGTGAAAGGCAGAGATTGTCAGTGTGGATCAAAATAAAAGGCCCAACTACATGCTACCTAAAGAAACCCACTTTAAATATAAAGACACATAGATTAAAAGTAAATGGATAGAGAAAAACAGACCATGCTGACACCAATCAAAAGAAAGCAGAAGTAGCTACATTACTTTCAGATAGAGATGACTTCAGAGCAGGGAGAGTGATCTGGGATAAAGAGGGGCATGACGTGAGGACAACTGGCCAGTTCTCCAAGAAGACATAACAGCCCCTGACGTGTCTGCGCCTAATAAGACAGCATCAGACTACATGGTGCAAAAATTGATAGAACTCAAGGAGAAATGGATGGATCCACTTCAACACCTCTCCTTCAGAAAGGGGTAGATCCAGCAGTCAGAAAGTCACTAAGGACATAGCTGAACTCAGCACCACCCATCACCTGGATGTAGTGACATCTACCTCATCCAAACAACAGGATATACATTCCCCCCAAGCTCACATGGAACATTCACCAAGATAGAGTCATTCTGGGCCATAAAACACACTTTTACATATTTAAAACAAAACAAATCATATGATATTTGTTCTCGGGACACAGTGGAATTAAACTAGTAATAAAATAAATAACAGAAAGATAACTGGGAAATCGCAAAAAACTTGGAGATTAAACAACGTATTTCCAAATAACACGAGTCAAAGAAATCTCAGAAGAAGTATTTTGAACTAAAATATTTCAAAATAAAAATATTTTGAACTAAATTAAAAAGAAAATACATCTTATCAAAATTTGTGGGATGCAGTGAAAGCAATGCGTAGAAGGAAATTTGTAACACTGAATGTACGTATTAGAACGCAGTAAGCTCTGAAATCAATAATCTAAGTTTCTAGCTCAGGAAACTAAGAAAATAACAAATTAAATCCAAAGCAGGAGGAAGAAAAGAAATAATAAAAATTAGAGCAAAAATCAATGAAACTGAAAATGGGAAAAAAAAAAAAAATCAACAAATCCAAAAGCTAGTTCTTTAAAAAGATCAACAAAATGGAAAAACCTCTATGCCACCAGGTTACCTAAGGAAAAAAAGACGCAAATTACTAATATCAGAATTAAAAGAAGGAGCACAGCAGGAACTGTTCCGTGGACAATAAGAAGATAACAGAGGAACACTATGACACTCTATGCCCACAAATGTGATAACCTAGATGAAATGGAATGGTTCCTGGAAAGACACAATCTACCAAAACCGACATGAATAATCTGAACAGACTGGTATTTATTACAGACTTGAATCAATAATTGATAGCCTCCTAAAACGCCAGGTCCAGATGGGTTCATTGGTGAATTCTACCGAACATTTAAGGAAGAAATTATACCAATTCTCTACAATCTTTTCCATAAGACAGAAGCAGAAACAGAGGGAATAAACCCTAAGTCATTCTATGAGGGCAGCATTATCTTAATACCAGAACCATTAAAGATAATACAAGGAAACTATAGACCAGTTATCTCCCATGAACACAGATGCAAAAATCCCCAACAAAGTATCAGCAAATTGAGTCCAACAATGTATAAAAAGAAGTCTACACCACAGCCAAGTGGGATTTATTCCAGGTATGCATAGCTGGTTCAATATTTGAAAAAAATCAATGTAATCCATCACATCAACAGGCTCAAGAAGAAAAGTCATATGACCATATCAATAGATGCAGAAAAAGTGTTTGACAAAATCCAATACTCATTCATGATAAAAGTGGTCAGTAAACTAGGAATCAAAGGGAACCTCCTCGACTTGATAAAGAACACCTATGAAAGCCCACAGCTAACATCACACCTGGTGGTGAGAAACCAGCTGCTATCCTGCTGAGATCAGGAACAAGGCAAGGATGCCCCCTCTACCCACTGCTTTTTAACACTGTACCGGAAGTCCAAGTTAACACAATAAGAGAAGAAAAGGAAATAAAAGGTATACAGATTGGGAAGGACGATATAAAACGATCTTTGTTTACAGATGACATACCAACCATCTATGTAGAAAATCTCAAAGAATCAACCAAAAAACAAACAAAAACTCCAGGAACTAATAAGTGACTATAGCAGGATTGTAAAATTCAAGATGTATGGGTCACATTGTGTCCCCTAAAAAAGAGATGCCAAAGTCCCAACACCCCATACTTCAGAATGCGACCTTATTTGGAAATAGGGTATTTACAGAGGTAATCGAGTTCAAATGAGGAAGTTATGGGGAGCCCTAACCAATATGACTGGTGTCTTTATAAAAAGGGGAAATTTGGACACAGGACAGGCATGCACAATGCGGAGTTCTATGAAAAGACACAGAGAGAAGACAGCCATGTGAAGAAAAGGATTGGAGGGAGGCATCTACAAGTCAAGGAACACCGAAGATTGCCAGCAAAGTACCAGGAGCTGGAGTCATAGAATGGATTCTCTCCCAGAGCCTCCAGAAGGAAGCAACCCTGCCAACACCTTGATTTCAGACTTGTAGCCTAAGAACTGTAAGACAGTAAGTTTCTGTTATTTTAAGCCACCCTGTTTGTGGTACTTTGTCACCATCAGCTGTACACAAGTCAAATACCAGCAATGAACAACTGGAATTTGAAACTAAAAAACCTAAATTAGCCTCAAAAGAACAACTTGCTAAGGTATAAATCTAACAAAATATGTACAACATCTATATCGGGAAAATCACCAACCTCTGATAAATGAAATCAAAGAAGAACTGAATAAATGGAGAGATATTCCATGTTCATGGATATGAAGACTCAATAGTGTCAAGATGTCAGTTTCTTCCCAACTCAATCTGTAATTCAATGCAATACCAATCAAAATCCCAGCAAGGTAGTTTGTGGATATTGACAAACTAATTCTAAAATTTATATGGAAAGGAAAAAGACCCAGAATTGGCAACTCACTATTAAAGGAGGACAAAGTCAGAGGACTGACACCATGTGACTCACAAAACTCACGCAAATGTGGAAGGGGCTAGAAAGCTCTGTGGGGTCTCTTTCATAAGAGAACGCCAATTCCATTCATGAGGGCTCCACCTTCAGGACCTAATCACCTCTCATGGGGCCTATCTCCTAAACCCATCATGCTGGGGGTTAGGATTTCAGCATATGAATCTGGGGTGCACAATACACAGACCATTCCGCAGGGTACCACGTGCAGCTGTCTACCCAGCAATTAGTCTGGTTTGAAATAGGGAAGTGAGGGGAGGGGAGGTCCAAGGGAGGCATCTGAGGGAAGAGGAGATTCTAGAGATTTGAAACTGATCTTAGAACAGAAGTTGGCAAAGTATGGCCCACAGGTCAAATCTGACCCACTGCCTGTGTTTGTAAATAAAGTTTTATTGGAACACAATCATTAGTTTATGTATCGCCTATAGCTGCTTTCATACTACAAAGGCAGGGTTTAGAAATTGAAACACAGATCATACGGTCCACAGAGCTGAAAATATTCTATCCAGCCCTTTACAAGAAAAAGTCGGCTGACCTCTACATTAGAGAAATTTACAGATGAGCTAAGGCATACAATGCAAGAGAAAGAAAACTATTAAAAGCCTCAAACAAATCAAAATGGTGTACAAGGAATATATAATCCTCGTACATCACAAGCAAGGTAAACACCATTGACTGACTTCTACCCTTTAGAATCAACCACACACATGAAGACTATATGCTTTCAGAACACATTTAAACACTACCCACCCCGACAATCTAAAGTTAGACATGAAGATGCAGATGGCAGGAGCTGGGAGGTGGTGAGAAGCCGGGCACAGGCTCCCACAGCCCAGCCAAGGCAGAGCGGGAGCCCTGGTCACAGAGCACTGAACGAGAACGCGGGAAGGAGCAGGGCCCACGCACTAACACCGCAGGGTGGGGAAGAGGAGGCTCCGGCAGCTGTCAGATCTGCTCAAAGTGCTCACATCCAGAAATAGCAAAGAGTCTGCACTGTTTAGAGATCAGAAAGTAACTGAAACAGAACCTGGAAGCAGAAACAATTACAGAAGGGAAAGAGGCTGCCTCTGAGGAGCGGACCAGGAGTAGAGAAAGGACTGTTGCTTCTCACCACAGGCCTTTTGTGCCACATATTTTACATCCATTACTTTAATAAACATTTTAAATATTTTTAAAAATACCATGTAGAAAATGTGGACGACAGGAAGAGAGGCTGTCCCACAGTCTCCTTGATCCCCAGCTGGTATCCAGCGTTTCTCCCCACGCTCCCCCGGAGGTCTGTCCTCTAAGTGGCAATCAGCACTTCAGTTAATACCACTCCTGTTCGTACCCTTCGACTCTGAAAACAGCTGGGAAGCTCTGCTTCGAGTCCAGCGATTCCTCCGAAGCAAAACGCAGCCGGGTGCTTTCCGCTCACTCTCCCTCCCAGGCGGTCGTCTAGGGAGGAGACGCCGCAGAGGAGCTAGCAGACCACGAGGCAGGTGGCAGGGCCCAAAACCAAACCCCGCGGCGTGCCTGCCGGCCTCCCCTCAGGACTAAGGGTGCCCCTCGCCCAGCCGGCCACACATGGCGTGTGACCAGGACTGCCACCCTTGTTCTGGGGACCTTCCCTCCCCTTAGGGCTGACCCCACCACGGCATCCCCCAGATCACTGGGCGGACCCAGGAAAGCAAGGCTGGGCTCTGGGGGCTACATCTGGTTTCCCAGCAATGCTGAGCACTGATTCCCAGAGGGCCGGCAGCTCGCACCAGGCTTGCACCTCAGATGCCCCGGAGGCAGGAAAGGAAACACACACACACACACACACACACACACACACACACACACACACACACGCACGTTCTCACACAGGCTCGTCCTTCTCATCTCCTCTTATTGCACATCCTGGGTCCTGGGCAAGGTTCCCAAACCACACTGAGCACCCCTAGCAAGTGTCCACGGGCGAAGAGCCTGAACACACTGGAGAGAAGACGCCCTGGCCATGTGTTGGCACCCAGGGTTTACATCCTCAGATCCTCGGGACCAGAGCAGGAGACAGAGCCGAGTTTAAACTGTCCCCGCGTGTGCCCTGGGCCCAAGAAGACCCCACTCGTCCACAACTGCACCTCCTCAGAAGCACCTGAGGGGGGCTCCCCTCCCAAACGCCGGCGCTCGGCCCTCGGAAACTTGCCACGGCTGCCACAGAGCTCCTAGGGAGCACTGAGCCCACGGCACCCCGGGAGTGCACCAGCTCAGTGAGAAATGAGGGAACGAGGAGGTGCCCAGTACGCACTTCCACAGGTGTGGCCACCGCACAGCAGCCCCGCCCTGCACGTGGGACGCCCCCAGCAGCCCCTCTGTCTTCTCAGGGACGCCATCCACCACACACCAGCCTGGGGCCTCCCATCTCGCGGCCCGGACGCTGCCTTCGTGCCGACAACACATGACTCTACTTGCCCAGCCCGGGCTTTGCTTCTGGGTCAGTTCCACGTCCCTTACTCTGAGCATCCTTCTCGGGACGGTTCCGCTCTAAATCCAAACTCAATATGACTAAAATCAGATGCGAACCCACCTTCTCCCCCAGACCACACGCTCTCCTCACTGCAGCACTCTCCCAGACGCCGGGCCAGGGCGCACCCAGATCACTCTCGCGGCACCCTGCTGGAGAGAGGGCCTTCCCAGAGTTCCACACTCCCGCACGGCTGACTCCAGTTAGGCTCCTTCCTCACGCCTGAAAGCACCTTTCACGTGTGGGAAGGCTCTCACAACCCCTTCTCTATACGAGCAGTCTAAGACTGAATTTAAAACTTTCATCACAAACGGAAACAAATGATTTAAGACTGAAGACTGCAAAAACTTTCCATAAGGATTGTCATGTTTCTGAAAAAGAGTCAAATTCAATTGTTTCTAGGATACTTAACAGTCAAATAAAAGTTAGAACACAAGCACTTAATCCTCCCAAATATCTAAAAATTAACACTAAATGTTGAAATTCTAAGTAGGTTTGAAACTAAACAGCCTGCCTCTGGGGGTCAGTGCCCCTAGGCCCAAGCAGGCACAGCCTAACGGTGCGGCCAGGCTCCCCAGAGCTCAGGGCCCGCCAGGACCGGGGTCCAGGAGGTAAGCCAACGCACGCACGCAGCTGGGGTGTTCATGAGAGAAGCTGTGTGCAGCTGAGAGGTGCCGCCAGTGGGGCGTCTACAGGCCCTGGTAGACCCTGAAAGGACAAGAGCCATGCTCTGCCCACCACGGAGCCCAGCATTTACCTGACAGGTGCCGCCACGATGTGGGTCTCATTTTGGTTTGGGTAGCTCAGTGCCTGGGAGGTGGAGATGCCCCGAAAGCCCCCCAGCCTCCCCAGGCAGTCAAGGGCCCTCAGGATGGAGAACACGCCATGATCGCTGGGGGCAGAGAAGGACCACCCTCCTCCAGTCAGACACCGCTGCACCACTAATCAGCAGCAAAGTGGCTCCCGAGAGCCAGGACAGAGAGTGGGAAGACGCTGTGGCTTCCCCAAGCACAACCCTCCGGACCGGGCACGGCTGGTGGGCACCCTGGTCGCTCGGCCTGCGAGCCTGAGAGATCCGGTTCTTTTAAGGCTACGGGCCACTGAGCCAAGGTGGTGGCTGCACCTGCCAACAGGACCTCACACTCTCTCGTGCCTGTCACCTGGGGAGGGTGTGGGACAATGAACTTCTCGCCCGTGTCCTCCCAGGTGGACGTAAAACCAGGTTGAACCCAGCTGTCCAGCTGAGCCTGAGACGATGCCCAGGAGACCATGCCAGGAAACAGGGCAGCAGGAGTGTGGGAACAGCTAGAAAGCAGAGCCAGCCCATGCCTGTGCCCGCCCCCAGCAGCCATCCGTGGCCGCAGGAAGGGGCTCCCTGCCACCTTCCAGGCAGCTCTCCTGTGAGAGGAGGAAATCAGCTTCCCTTTCCAGAAGGGTCAGCAGCGCCATCGCCCCAAGAACACGAGCCACCCATCGGACAGCACCAAGCGAGGCCAGGAGGGCGGCGGGCCTACCCAGCTGCCGGAGCCGCGGGAGCAGGTGTGCCACGAAGAGGCGGTAGTCAGGCTTGCTCTTCCCCACGGGGTTCAGCCGCAAGTCCGCTTCCGCGAGCTCCGTTAGGGAGTGGAGCCGGAAGACCTCCGCCAGCAAGGAGACGCGGCTGTAGCGGACGCTGAGACGCTCCAGCGCCGTCAGGTACTCGATGCCCTGCCAGGACAAACACGGTAAGACAGCCATTAACCCGAACCAGCCCCCGAGCCAAGAGGCGCGCTCGAAGCGCACACGCACCATCACCGGGAGAGCAAGGGGGCAAGGTATGCTCAGCTGGGAGTCCTGCTCACCCGCGGTGAGGCGGCCGCGCGTCGACCGCGGGAGGGGACGGCCGACGCCTGCGAGGCCCCAGCACGCGCCGAGCCGAGCAACCCGCGCACGCCTCACTCCCTCCGCACGCAGCCCCGCCAGCGGAAGTGCCGCTGCTCCCGCTGCACGGACGAGAGGATGGGGCTGAGAGATGAGCCAGCACCGGTGCGGCCTGGACCGACCGGCACTCGCACGGGACTGAGCGGGCTCCTAACCCCCGGTCAGGGGCGCTGAAAGGTCGTGCTCCAGGGCAGTGACGGCCGGCCTTCCTTCTCCCCGCATGAGGCCCCGACAGCGTCCGCAGGGCGGTCCCACTCGGCACCGCCTGGGTGACTTCCTACTCCCTCACGAGGACCAGCGCCTGCCGCGTCAGGCACGCAAGGCATTCGAGGGCCCGAGGCCGCCAAGAGTCGGATACAAACAGATGTGAAGCTCAGTGGGGATGAAGAAAACGACAGCTGAGAAAGGAAGAAGGGTGACTGGCATGCACACATTCGTCTTTCGGGCCTTATCTTATTTCCTTTACAGATACAACCATCTTCATCAGAGAGCTATGATTTCTTGTTAAAGTAGTTTGAAGACATAATGTGATGCATAAGAAATCCAGCTCGCAGCAAACACAAGAAAATCAGCACAAGGGGTGGGATAGGGAGGGTGGGAGGGAGGGAGACGCAAGAGGGAAGAGATATGGGAACACGTGTATATGTATAGCCGATTCACTTTGTTATAAAGCAGAAACTAACACACCATTGTAAAGCAATTATACTCCAATAAAGATGTTAAAAAAAAAATCAGCACAAGACTTACAGTCACTGTTAAGTGTATGGCTTACAAGTATTATAAGCATAGTCATAAAACAGACTGCCTTTTTTACCATAAATGTACTACCCACTGCTACTGATAGCAATAAATTTTCTTTCAAGAAACAAACCTAAAACTTACCTCTAGACTAACCAAGGAGTTTCCTGAGAGATCTAGAGAATTCATCAAAGAATTTCCTAGGTGAGCAATCTTTTCTTGGTAAGTTCCAGGAATAGATAATGACCGAAGTTCACCTAAGAATAGAAAATTAAGAGATTTTAACTTTATTATTTTATTGAAAATAAATTATTGCAATAATTTATTCTCCCTCCAAAACCCTCTCACCAGGAAACCCTCCTAAGGGGGTTCCCACTTCCACACCTGAATGCTCAGCCCCATTGCCTGTGGGCCTCTGTGCAGGGATCACAATGTGAAACCCACTCGGTAGCTGACTTGACCACCCGTGCTGTTATAGGTGAGGGCCAGCTGCACACGAGGTGCACCGAACACCTCTACGTGGCACACCCAGTAAGCAGGCGTTAGACAAACATCGCTACAAAAGTAAGCTTCTGTAATGAAAAAGACACTGTGTCTGGATACACCAGTATCTTCCCAGGAACTTTTGTTTTAAAACACATCTTGATTACATATGAAGCTGGTTTTTGGGCTTCCAGTTCCAGACAAGACAGAGGAGACACATTTCACCCTATTCCTCCCCATGTATTAGACCTAAAAACCCTGGACAAGAACACGGGAAGCAACTCTGAAGCATGGTGACTCTGAAGCATGGGGACTGTCTAGGGACCTGAAGAAAACGGTCAAGCACTGAGGGTTGGTTTTGTTCAGTCTCCTATACATCCCAATCTGAGTGCAAGAGAAGCTGGCCACCCAGAAACACCCATGGACACCTACCAAAAGATACAGGTAAGCCTGCTGTCCGTAGTCAAAGGACCAGGAGGGGTGGCCTTGCGGGACAGACTCCTGACAACCTCAGCCCCACTCCAGCCCAACGCCAAGAAAAAAAAAAAAAAAAAATGTACCTCGTACACCTGGCCTCGCACAGTGGCCAGCACCAGGACAGTGTGAGTGGACATGACTACTGCCCTGGACTGGCTGTAACGAGGCACCCGCAGATGCTATGTGTGTGACAGGGGCCTGGCCACCACCTCAGCAACAAGGCAGCACCCAGGCAGTGCCAGTACTGAGTAACGAGATTTAAATAGGAAGCAGAGTCCCAATCAAAATGACCAATGAAAAATGCTCAAGAACTAGGAAAATCTCAATCTGAATGAGTGAAAACAATCAATAGATACTAATAATGAGATGACAGAAATTAGAATTATCTAACAAGGATTTTAAAGCAACTGATATACAAATACTTCAATGAGCAATTATGAACATGATTGAAACAAATAAGAAAATAGGGATTCTTGGCAAAGAAACAGAAGATGTAAAGAAGAAACAAACAGAAATTTCAGAAATGAAAAATACAATAACTGAAAGAAACAAACAAAAAACCATGGGAGCAGCTCAATAACAGAATGGAGATGACAGACGAGAAAATTCAAAGAGAGAAAATGCAAAGATAAACTGAACAAAATTGTCCTATCTGACCACCAGAGAGAAAACAAACTTTAAAAACATTAACAGAGCCTCAGGGGCCTGTGGAAGAAGAAAAAGCAATCTAACATTCATGTCGTTGGGGGTCCCAGTGGAGATCCAATCAGAGTTTCAAGAAGAAGAGAAAAACAGTACGGCTAAAAATAAAAAATTTTAAGTTAAAGAAATAATGGCTGAAAACTTCCCAAATTTGGCAAAACACATAAACCTACACGTTCAAGAAGTTGAGAAAACCCCAAACAGAAAAAAGGCAAAAACTGACACATCAGAATCAAACTTCTGAACAGTAAAGACAATGAAAGAATCTTGAGAGCAACCAGAGAGAGAGGCATTACCCAGAAGGAGAAACAACTCCCATGGCAGGGAGTTACTCCTCAGAAACCATGGTGCTGAAACAAAGGAAGTGCTCTCACATTTTTCCATTGCTGAAAGAAAAGACCTTTAAACGCAGAAATCTATATCCACCAAAACCAGCCTTCAGGACTAAAGGTGAAATATAGATATTCTCAAATGAAGAAATACTAAGAGAATCTGTCACCAGCACACCTCCCTAAGATAACTGCTAAAGAAAGATCTTCAAACATTAAGGAAAGATAAAAGAAGGAAACCTGGGACATCAGGAATGAAGAAAGAATAATGAAACAGGTAAACGTGTGGGTCAATGTTTCCTCCTAAGCTATTTAAACTATTGGATGACTATAAAAAGAAAAAGTCATATCATTACTGTGGTTCTCAGGTATGCAGGGGAAATGTCTAGACAGCTAAATTATAAAGTGGGAAGATAATGAAACCTAAATGGTGGTAAAATTTCTATATTCACCTGACGTGGTAAACCGTTCACACAAGTAGACTGTGTTAAATCACATACTGTATACTGTAATTTGTAGAGCAACCACTAAAAAAGCTATACAAAGAGATATGCTCAGAAATATAATAGATAAATCAAAATGGAATACTAAAAAATACTCAAGTAAACCATAGGAAGGCAGGAAATTGGAAACAAAAGAAGAAAAAACAAAGGGAACAAACAGAAAAAAAAATAAATGGCTCACTTAAGCTCTGCTGTATTAACGCATTAAATGTAAATGGTCTAAATACACTATAAAAGAGAGAGATTGGCACTGCAGATTAAAAATGATATACAGTATACACTGTCTACAAGAAACTCATTTCAAATATTATGATATAGGTAGGTTTAAAGGTGAAATAGCACATAGATTGGTAAAGACATACCCTGCAAACACCAAACCAAAGAAAGCTGGAGTGGCTACACTAATATCAGATAAAGTGGATATCTCACTGTAGAAAATTATCAAGGATAAGGAGGAATAATACTACATATGCTACAAGGGTCACCCCAACAAGAAGACATAAAAATTCTAAATATGTATGCACCAAAGAGCGCAGCTTTGGTGCATACATATTTAGGATCTTTAAGTGAAAAGAGAAATAGATACATCCACAATTCGAGTCAGGGGTCTCAATAGCCCTCTTCTTGTAATTAAGAGAATCACTAGACAGAAAATCAGCAAGGATACAAAAGAATTGAACAACGTCACAAGTCAACAAGATCAAATTGACATTTATATAACACTCCAGTCAATGACAGAGTACACATTCTTTCTAAGTGCACTTGGAACATTATAGACCAGATCTTGGGCCATAAAACAAACTTCAAATTTAAAACAATTAAGATCATACAGAGTATGTTTTCTGACCATAATGGAATCACACCAGAATCAATAACAAAAAGAAAAAAATACCAGACAAACTAGGAAAACCTCCAATCACACAAAAATGAAAAGAACACACTTCTGAACAATCCACAGGTCAAAGAGGAAGTCAAGGGAAATAAATAAACACAGTGAACTAAAGGAAAATGAAAATACAACATAACAAAACTTGTGGATTCAGCTAACGTTGTGCTTAGAGGGAAACTTATAGCACTAAAATGTTTATATTATATTAAAAAAGGTCTCAAATCAGAAATCTAAACTTTCATCTCAAGAATCAAGAAAAAGAAGAGCAAAATAAATGCAAAGCAGCAGAAAGAAGAAAATTATACAGAATCGATGAAATTTGAAACCAGAAAACCAATGGAGAAAAAACAAAAGTTGGCTCATTGAAAAGATTAATGAAATTCGTAAACCTCCAGAAAGACCAAGAAAGAGAAGACAGAGATGACCAATAACATGGACCGGAAGAAGGGTATCACTACAGACCCCAGAGACATTAATAGGCTGATAAGGAAATACCGCAAACTCTACACACGTAAATTTAACAACTTAGATGAAATGAACCAGTTTCGCAAAACCCCAGACAACTATAACTCACCTAAGATGAAGGTGATGATACAAACAGTTCTATAACGACTAGAGAAACTGAATTTGTAATTTAAAAGCTTCAAATACAGAAATTTCCAGGCCCATAAGGTTTCACTGGAAAACTCCATCAAACAAAGAAGAATCGGCACCAATTTCACACAATCTCTTCTGGAAAACAGAAGAAGGGGCAATTTACCAACTATTTCATGAGCTGGGCATTACGTGGATGACAAAACTAGACAAAAACAGGAAAACAGAAAACTAGCGACCCGTATCCCTCAGGTCAGGGGCCCACAGACGCTCAGCACAGGACGGGCAGGGTCCTGGACACCCTCGAGTCCTACAACAGGGCACGCTCCTCCTCCAGACACGAAGGCGCTCCAAGCTTTTTCAGAAAATCAGCCTAACGCACCTTATTAACGGGGAAAGAAAGCCCAAGTGACCTTATCAGTCAAGGCGAAAAGCACTGGCGTAAGGGCTCAGCAAACCCGGCTCAGAAGAGCTCCCCTCGGGCAGTCTGAGAGGGCGAGCTTGGCCTCCACCTCTCTGGGGACTCAGCTAGGAACCCCAGCCCCTCCCCCACCCTCCCCCACTTCGGGCCCCCCAGGCCTGCCCCTCACACCCAACCGCTGCTCCGGGCTCCCCGCCCGCTCCCGGCCTGCCCCGCCGCCCACCCCTCACCCTCGCCCCCACAGGCCTGCGACCGTTCGGGAACCGCGGTCGCGTTTCGGCACCTCTGGCCCGACCGGTCCGCCGACACCTCGGCGGGAAGCTCGCGCCCCCGGCCAGCGCCGCCCACCCGTCCGCCGCCCGCCGCGCACCCGGGCCGCGGTGAGGCGCCAGCCCGGTCTTCCTCCGGATCTCGTCTTCACACAGAAACAGCCTCCCCGCCGGCGCCATTCTTTCAAACGGCGAACACTTGTCCGCGCCTGCGCGCTGTGACTGCCGACCGCCGAGGCGCGGGGCCAGATCCAGGGTGGGACCGGGGGGCGGGGTCAGGGGGCGGATCGAGGCCGAGGGGGCGGGGCGGGGCGGGGCCAAGGACCTCTGCGGGGTGCGGGGTGTGGGGTGTGAGGAAGTGGACGAAGCTGCCGGGAGGAAGCGTTAGGGGAAGTCGGTGCCCGCCCCAGGGCTTACCTGGGGACTCGCCCCACTTGGAGACCTCGCCTCACCTGGGCACCTGCCCCACCTGGGGACCCTACCCACCCCCAGATTCGCCTGCGTCCTGGGCTGCGGGCGCCCCAGGTTGTGCGCGAGGGCTCCTCACGTGGGGTCGCAGTGCTCTCCCGCCACGGTCAGGTGACTCAGCGGCAGCGGGTCCTGCTCTGCCCCCACCCTCAATTTCTAGGTGATGAAGTCTGGGGTCTGGCCTTGAGACTCGTCAGCTGACCGAGGGGTTCACGGCGTGTCCGGCTCACTGGGCGCTTTGTGGAGCACCTTTAGGGAAGACTTGCCTTACGGTCTGGATCTGCCCCAGCCAGCTCGAGCCCTGGGGGTGCCCCTCCCTCCCGGGTCACCCCCGAGTTTGCCCCTACTGCCTCCTCACCCCAGATTTGACTGTCCTGTTGGCAGCATCCCCTGGCATGTCACAGCCTGGGGGGTGGCATGGGGGGGTAGGTGGGCTTGTAGGGCCAGGGGTGAAAGGCAGGTATAGACCCTCAGGGGTGAGGGGCAGTGGTGTAGACAAGGGAAGTATGGCAGCGTGTGTAGGGCAGGGGCGAAGACGGTGGTGTAGGGGAGAGGTGGGGGGGTGTGCAGGGGCTGGGGTGGGGGGGCATCAGGGTGCCCGAGTCTCTCCTGAGCGGGGAGGGGCTTCCAGCCTGCTGCACCGGGCCTGTGGGGCTGTGCCATTTACGGAGGCCGGCAAACACTCGGCGACATTTTGAGTCCAGATCGCCAAGTGACTGCCCACAGTTCCAGGCCGCATATTGCCATCGTGTCACTTCCTACAGGACCGTGGAGGGACTCGGGCACACCCGGGGCCCGGCATGTGGGCACCAACTAGGTGCCCCCTGAGTGGAGCTGGTGCAGCCAGGAGGCTAGAAACTAAGCAAATATCCCGGCTCTCAGGAGTAAACGGAAGCAAACAAAAGGCTCCTGTCGCTGTCCCCTGCCCCGCCCCGCCCCCCCCCCAAGAAAAGTGGCTTGTCAGCCAGGGCACAGCCCGCACGCCAAACACCGCTGCTTCCTCCTGCTGCCGGCCACTTCAGGCCGGGCAGCCCCGTCTCAAGTCCTCTACAGCTTTCTAGAACATTCCGGGGAGGCTTCCAGGCCCCTCAGCCTTGAGCCAGAGTCAGTCAGTCCATCCCAGGGAGAAGGCTGGTGACAGAGATGGAGACCCAAGGACAGGCCCACGTTGGTCCCACGGACTGGGCAGCCAGAGGGGTCCTCCAGGGGCTGGCGGCCTGGAGCATCTTGGACTTTCCCTACTCTTTGACTGGCCTTGGCTGGGAGGGGGCGGGGGCGGGAGGAGGAGGGGCAATCTCCCACCTTCCCCCAGAGAGTGGAGCTGCCCGGGCCCCAGAAGCAGAGCGGCTGTGGCGCTGGCCACGCGCTCCAGGAACCGTGTGAGCTCTCGTGTCACCACCTCTCCACCCTGGGGTGAACGCCAGCACGGTCACTTCACCCACGAGGAAACATCAGCCAGCTGGGTGCGACTGGGCTGAGAATCAGCATCAGACCCGAGCACAGCCCCGGGTTGCTTCTGTACCAGGCCCTCCAGACGGGAGGCAGGGAGCCTCTGGGAGCCTGAAGACAGACCCGCACAACCACGGCTCCAGACGCCACTGAGCTCACACGCGCCCCCGTTCACACTCTCACACACCCTCACACTCACACCCTCACAAACCTCCGACAATCGAGCTCCAACTCGGACGACCGTTCCCTGGCCAGATGGCAGGAACCCACCCTGGTCACACGCGAGGCACTGCCCAGAAGCCGATGCTCTGTGGCCTCACCCTCCACCCTGGACCGAGTGAGAAGCATCTGATCAAGGACAGCTGCTCGCTCGTTCTGATGCTTATTCGTTCATAAATGTTGAACGAAAGAGCCTTTTCCCGGCTGTTTTTCTACACGAGATCAGTACCGACATTTGTGACTTGTCGATGCACCATTTTGCCGACTAACCTCTAACCAAAGTGTGACGAGGGATGGAACGTCAGGCCCTTCCTGCGGCTGTTGGAAGGTAAACAGGAGCAAGAGTGGGTGGGAGCTCACGTAAACATCTTACCATCGTGACTAGCTCGTCTGAACACAGAGGACGGGGTTGGTGTTCACCTGCGAGTGCCAACACTTGCATCTAGCTGAGCTATCAGTTAAGATGCAAGTAGAACCCAGCTGGGGTGGACCCGACGTAAGGACACCCGGCTAGAGTCCCCAAGGTGGGCTGGGCTCCGCTTGGCTGGCTGGCAGCCAGACCTCTGTCCTGGACACTCGGCCACGCAGCTCACTTCCCAAGAGGCAGGATCCTTCCCGGCCGCGTCCAGCGAAGACTCCTGTTTCCATGCCCTGCCTGCAGAGCCCATAGCCCCAAGGGTCTCCCGTCCTGCTGGCCTGGGCCATCCCCAGAGCTCGTGAGCCATCTCCATGCCCAGCGGGGCTTCAGCCGGGAGGAGGAAGCAGGGGCCAGCTCTCCCTGCAGTTGCTGACCCTAGAAACCTGAGACTTCTCAGGAAAATTGAAACTTCCCGCTCATTCTGAAAGTAGGGAGACGGGACAACCGGGCCTGACTTTCTGCCCCGCAGAGGCCTGGGGCGAGCAGCAGCCACTCACAGGCAGGCCCCGGCTCCATCTGGACCGCCCCGCAGGCACCTCACCCCGGAGAAGCAGCACAGGTGGTGCTGGGTGCAGCTAGCATCTTCCAGGTGGGAGCTGCCCCTGTGCACACACCCCGCCCGCGCCCCTCGCACAACTGCTCACCGGCGGGGGGAGATACAGGGATGAGGGGCACACCTCAGCCATGATCCCAGGGTCCCCAGCCCTCCTGAGGACGAGGCCACCTCCGTCAGGTCTGGGGACCTGCGGCCTTCTCCCCACCTCTGAGGCTCTAGTGAATGCAGGGCTCAGGGGCCCTTTGGACCAGGCAGATTATGACCAGGGTAACCAGGCCTCGGAGGCCTGCTCCCCACCCTGGTCCTTCCCCGCCAGCCTATTTCAGCCGCCCTAACTGCTTCCCGAGAGCTCGCCTGCGCTGACCCTGTAGATCCCAGCATCGCCCTGCCTGCTGCCGCTACACCGGCTCCTGATGGACTCGGAGCCCTCACCTGGCAGAGGTTGGCAAGCACACGGCAGGAGGCCAGGCACTGCCATGCTTGTGTGGGTCATTGGTTACATCCGCTTTATGGTGGGCAGCGTGGAGGGCAGCAAGTGGGGCTGAGACCCAGGCGCTCAGGTTGAACAGTGCAGCTGGAGGCGGGGCCTGTCGTGAGGGGGGGCCAGCCCACCCGTGATCACTCTGAGGGGCCGTGGGCAGGCTCCCTGGCTCTTGGTTCGGGGCAAGCTGCTCTCCGAACTGAGGCTTCTCATCTCTAGAAAAAAGCTAACAGGGATCTCGAGGGGATGGGTGGTTCCCAGCCCTCTTCAACCTTGTCTAGTTCCAATGGAGAGGGTGGAGAACCTCTTACATCTCTTACAGCTATGGTTGGCCACTTCTGGCTGTTAAGAAGTAAGCATGAGGCTACAGTGGCATTTTGGGGTAAAGTTTTGATATTCTGGGAAAAGAGATAAGTGTAGGTGACACATGCCAGGCCCCCCTTCTTCTTGCCTTGACACAGTTGTGATGGCTGGAGCTGCAGCAGCCATCCTGGGACAATGAGGGGGTAAGAAACTGGCATCGCAGAGGTGCCCAACCTGGGCTCCAAACCAGTGCCAGTCCCTGAACCTCCAGCCTCCTGGCTCAGTGAGAGAGACTAGTGAGAGTGACCATTGCTGCAGCTGAATGCATTCCCACCCGATCCTGGGGTCTGCTGAGGTAGCAGATGAAAAGTGTGTGGCATAAGCTGGACCGTAAGGCAGAAGTGTAGAGGCGACTGTGCCAAAGGAAGACTCCCTTTCCACTCGGGGGAGACAAGACATGGTCCCAGAGGAGGAAGGGGAGGGCGCGTGGAGGCGTGTGTTTCCAGCAGAGGAGTGGGGAGTGAGAGGCCCCCACGTGGCCCCAGGCTCCGTCAGAGAGGAGGAGCCGGACGGGGCGGACCTGTCCCTCCCTCTGTCCAGGGGGCCAAGTGCGGGTTCGAGTTGGGGTCCAGCCTGGCTGAGTCCAGGCGCTTCGTGTAGATGATGGAGCAGATCAGGGCGAAGTACAAACAGAACTTGAAACTTAACTAACTGGTTTCCCAACTACAAAGTGAGTGAGAAATCTGAAGCCACCCTCCTGCCCTTTGTCATTTGTAATGATCAACAGTTGAAATAAATAGTCAGGGATGCGACCCCCAGAGTGCAGACTAAACCCAGGTAGTATCAGAAAAACAAAAGTGGAAGGAAATCTTTGCCTTCAGGAAGCTTACAGTTTACTGGAGAGTGTGTACTCGAAAAGGCTATTTGGGGAAAATTTTTGTGAAACTGAAGAATGCCCCCTTCCCCCCAAAGAATCCATGCAAAACCCTTGGGACCTCTGAATGTTACCTTATATGGCAAAAGATGAGATTAATTTAAGGATCTTGGGAGGATTTTATCCTGGATTATCTGGATGGGCCCTAACGCAATCACAAGAGATGGAAAAGAAGACACAGACGCCACACACCCGCTCGGGACCCCACGAGGCAGAGGTTGGCATGATGAGGCCACGAGCCCAGGGACGCCTGGAGCCGCCAGCACCTGGAAGAGGCAGGAAGGACCCTCCCCAAGACCCTGCGGAGGGAGAGTGGCCCTGTGACACAGGTGCCTGTCTGCGTGGTCATGGCGAACCTGCACGTGAGCCGCTGAGAAGAGGCTCCACAGGGTCCTGAGCCCTCTCACATCTCAGGGGCTCCTGGAGGAGCCGGGAGGCCCCCGGCAGGCCCTGTGCCCACTCGCCTGCCGGCGACAGGGGGCTTTGTCAGCCACGGAGTCTTGATGGGGCGTTTTCTGGGCCAGCGGCCACCACGGGGTGAGGGGCGTCACTCCTCACTCGCTTGGTTCCCGACCTCAGCCCCTCACACTGAGGGAGACCAACTCCCAAGAGACCCTGGACCCTGGAACACTGGAATGGAGGGGAAGGTCACTTTGTCACTGGCCTGCTGCAGAGGGGCCCAGGAGCACGCTCCCTGGGGCTGGGTCCCCTGCTGGAATCGTATCACCTGAAGTGTGCACCTTCCTCAGGACCCCAAGGAAAAGGCTGAGTTGTCTCCTGTGGATCATGTGCTGTTTTCTGTACTTATTTAACCTCAAATAACCATTTTCAGATCTCAGTCTCTGTTACTGATTTCGTTCAAAGGCCTCTTTTCAGTCTCAAAGAGCAGGAAGCAATATCCTTTCAAAAACCAATTCGCCACAAATTTTGGCTCATTAAATAAATAGTTTTGCTCTGGACCCAGTTGATTTTTGAGGGAGTGAGCAAGGGGTTGGCTCACCTGTTTGCAGCCCCTGTCCTCCCGGACCTTTGAAGTCCCTGGGAGGCAGCTCCGCCTGGCACGTGAGCGGGGTCCGGCCGCACCCCGCAGATACACACCTGAATCCTCGCCAGTTTCCCAGAGGGTTAGAAACGGGCTTTGAATTTGCTGACATACCCTCTGCTTGGAGCCCCAAGCGGGGTGCACAGCATTGACACGCCCTGCAGAGAAACTGCCAGAAGGATGAAAAGTGCGACGGAAACCACTGAGGGGGCAGGACGGGACGCGGCGCTGGGCAGGTCCCGACTTGCACTGTGGCGTTTGGGCCAAGAGCTGACAAGCTGAGGTTAGCCGTCCACACCGTGGGCCCCGCGGGAAGGTGTGGGGCAGAGAAGAGCCGGGCGAGGTCACTGTGGCCGGCACAGGCCGGGGAATCGCGTCCGCCCCAGGGCTGCACTGCACTGCCGGCGCCAGCCCTGTCGAAGCCAAGAAGCCAAATCAGTACTTGTTTCCCCTTCTACCACTTGCTGCTTCTCCTCGCCCGAGCGACTTTTCTGCTGACCCTCATTGACCCTCCACTGCCCCACTTAACCTTCTGGTGCCTTTGGTCTTTATCCATGTTTGGACAGACCCACAGGGTACAAGGCCAAATGGCAGGTGTTACACAAAAACGTATTTCATTTAGTTTTTTAAAATAAACGTCAGATCAGTTATTTAAGTAGTCAAATGGTTGGTTTCATACCCTTGAGTAGAAATAGCTATAGGTATTGGAAGAGTAAATAATTAAATTGGGAGTAGGAATCCAAAGAAGCAGAATAGACAAATAGTTGAAATATGTAAACAGATATCTTCCAATTTTTAGTAGTTTTCGATTTTGTTGTTTACACATTGGTAAGTTGATTTATTATTTTTGGTGAATATTAACTGGATTCTTTAAGTGGTTCATTTTCTAATTCTCGAAGTGAACACGGAACTGGTTTATGGGATAATTTCCAACCCCCACAGAAAGTTGTGTGTCATTAAGTTCAGCTAACACATCAGCAGGACATAGTAGAAAACAGATGCAGACCATAACCTAACATTCAAAAGGAGCTAAAAAGAAACAAAATGCTGGGGCTTCCCTGGTGGCGCAGTGGTTAAGACTCCGCCTGCCAATGCAGGGGACACGGGTTCGAGCCCTGGTCCGGGAAGATCCCACGTGCCTCAGAGCAACTAAGCCCGTGCGCCGCAACTACTGAGCCTGCGCTCTAGAACCCGCGAGACACAACGACTGAAGCCCGCGCGCCTAGAGCCTGTGCTCCGCAACAAGAGAAGCCCGCGCACCGCAACGAAGAGCAGCCCCCGCTCGCCGCAACTAGAGAAAGCCCGTGTGCGGCAACGAAGACCCAACGCTGACAAAAATAAATAAATTTATTTTTTAAAGAAAAGAAAGAAATAAACTGATAGAAACCATGAAAGAACAACATAATTTAGAATTAGGGCAACTTAGAAGTAAAGTGATTGGAGAAAGTGAATATTTGAAAACAGATGACCAAACTCAGGAAAGAATTTAAAATATATATTCTTAAAATTTAAAGGAGGCTAAACCAGAAGCAACACAACTGTGAAAAATCACAACGGATATTGCCTGAAGAGAAATGAAGAATGTTTTTTAAACTAAAAATTGCAGGAAGAGGAGGGAAGGATTGAAGACGAAGGAATTGCAGAGAAAGTGAACAGAGACCCAGGGACACACGCCCCTGAGGAAGGAATTGGGGCCACAGACAAGAACCAACAGCACAAAGAAAACTTCCAGGAAGAAGAAAAGTCACTTGAAAACATGTATCGAAAGAGTTCATCGAGCACTGGAAAAACAGCCCAGAGTGACCAGCCCTGAGGCACCCATCAACGGAATTAGTGAACTTTGCAGAAGAAGGGACATTACTTGGTCATCAAGACAAAAGGACCAAGTCACCGGTAAAGGAAAGAAAATCAGTGTCATCTTTCTGCCGGATAATCAAGGAAGGAGAATAGAGGCCAGGACTTAAATCCAGCGGGACTGACCTCAGGTGCTAACAGAAGGGCGGAAGACTAGCAATGTGACCCCAGCCTCAGGGGATGCTGTTTGTGTCAGGAGCCCATCCTGGGGAGTCCGCTGCAGCCGAGGTCAGCAACCGTTCTCCTACAGGGATAGATGGTAACTATTTTGGGCTCTGTGGACCAAGAGGCAAATTGAGCCTATTGTGTGGGTTCTTATGTGGCCATTTAAAATACAAAAGCCATTCTCACTGGGGGTCTCATAAAAATAGGCCTGAGGCCACCCCCGAGTAGGTCCTCTGGTCTCTGCACTGGAGAGCTGGCCTCAGACAGCCAAAAAGACGGGGGTGGGGGGCACCCAGATCAGGCTGGTGATCCAAATCAGCATTAAGACTTGGAATTTGGAATCTGGTTTTGGATTCAAGATTCTAGGCACAGAACTTGGAATCCAGAATCTGAACGCAGAACTTAAACCAATGAATTGAAAGCAGGATCCAGAATAAGGATTTGGAAATGTAGGCTGAACAGTTAGTGCCAATATTGACAGTATTTCTTTTTTTTTTAATAAATTTCTTTTTCTTTGGCTGCGTTGGGTCTTCGTTGCGGTGCGTGGGCTTCTCACTGCAGTGGCTTCTCTTGTTGCAGAGCACAGGCTCTAGGCGCACGAGATTCAGTAGTTGTGGCACATGGGCCTCAGTAGTTGTGGCCCGCGGGCTCTAGAGCGCAGGCTCAGTAGTTGTGGCACACGGGCTTAGTTGCTCCGCGGCGTGGGGGATCTTCCTGGACCTGGGCACGAACCCGTGTCCGCTGCACTGGCAGGCGGATTCTTAACCGCTGCGCCACCAGGGAAGTCCCGACAGTATTTCTTAAACTTGTGAAACTTAATACTCTTTCCTTTTCATTTTAATATGGTTAATGAATTAACTTACTTGCACACCATAAAGTCTACTTTTTTCTTATAATGGCACCTTGATGAGGACACAACACAGCTCCATCACCCCAAAAACTTCCTTTGGGCTTCCCTTTTGTAGTCAAACCCCTCTTCTACCCCAAACTCCTTTCCATTTCCTCATCTCTAAAGTTTTGTCTTTTGCAGAAGGTCATATAAATTTACCTTTTGAGACTGGTGTCTTCATCCAGCAGGATGTCTTTGGAGTCACCCAAGTTGTCATATGTATCAGTAGTTTTTTCCTTTTAATTGCTGAGTGGTATTCCATCCGTGGACGTCCAATCGCCTGCTGAGAGTTATGAAGTTGTTTCCAGTTTTTGGTGATTACGGATAACAAGCTACTATAAAGAGTCAGGTATAGATTCTTCAATGAAACAGGTTTTCATTTCTCCAGGGTAAATGTCTAGGGATAGATAGCTGAATCATATGGTAAAAGAATGTTGAACTTTAAAAGAAACCGTTTTAAAATGCCATTTTCTGGAGTGGTTATACCACATACTCTCCCGCCAGCAACGGAGGGATGTTCCAGTTGCTCTGCATTCTCACCAGCACTTGATCCTGTCACGTGTTTTGTTTTTCTTCCTTTCTTCTCTTTTTCCTTTTGTTCTGTACTAATAAATGCAGCGTAGTATCACACTGTGGTTTTAATTTGCACTTCCTCTTGACTAACAATGTTGAACATCTTTTTATGTTCTTCATTGCCATCTACAATTCATTGGTGAAATGTCTGTTCAAATCTTTTGCCTTTATTAACTGGTTTGTCTGAGAGTTCTTTATACACTCTACGTACAAGTGCTTTGTCAGATAAGTGCCTCACGAACATTTTCTTTTAGCCTGTAGCTTGTCTTTTCATTCTCTTAACAGTGCATTTTGCAAAGCAAAGGTTTTGGTTTTCATGAAGTCTAATTTATCCATTTTTCTCTTTTATAATTTGTGCTTTTGGTGTTAGATCTATGAATTCATATTCTAACCCAAAGTCAAAAACATTTTCTCCTATGTTTCCTTCTAAAAGTTTTATAGCTTTACATTTTGCATTTAGATGTATGATCCATTTGAGTTAATTTTTATAGATCAACATAGATGTGTATATAAATGTTCACTTTTTTGCATATGGATGCCCAATTGTTTCAACATCATTTGTTGAAAAGACAACCCTTTCTCTGTTGAATTACCTTTGCATCCATTATAAAAATCAATTGACCATATTTGTGTGGGTCTATTTCTGGACCCTCTGTTTTTTCCCATTGGTTCATGTCTATCTTTTTGCCAGTACCACACTGTCTTTGTCACAGCACCTTTACGGTGCGTCTTAAATCAGGTAACAAAAATCCTCCAACCTTGCTCTTCTTTTTCAAGACTGATTTGGCTAATCTAGTCCTTTGCCTTTCCATATAAACTTTAGAACATGCTTCTCTTCATCTAGAAAAATCTTGCTGATATTTCTATTGGTATTGCATTAAACACATAGATCAATTGGGGGAGAGCTGACCTTTTTACTATGTTGAGTCTTCCAGTCCATGAACACATTATGTCTTCTTTGATTTCTTTCATCAGCATATTGTAATTTTCATCATACGGACCCTGTCATGCTTTATTAAGTGTATGCGTATTTTATTTTCTTTGGAACAATTATGAATGGCACTGAGGTGTAAATTTTGTGTCTGTTGTTAGGGTATAAAAATGTGATTGATTTTTGTGTGTTGAGCTTGTATCTTGTGACATTGCCGAATTTGTTAACCCTAGGTGTTTTGTTTTGTAAATTCGTTGATTTTTTTTATATAAACAATTAAAACACCTACAAATAGATATGGTTTATTCCTTCCTTTCCAATCTGTAAGTCTTTATGCCTTTATCTTCTTTTGCACTAGGACGTCTAGTATGATGTTGAAAGGAGTGGTGAGAGAAGCCATCCTTTCCTTAATCCAGATTTTGGGGAGAAAGTATTCAGTTTTCTTGCCATCAAGTGTGATGTTAGGTGTACATTAAGGAAGCTCCCTTCTAGTCCCAGTTTGCTGAGAGTTTTTGTCATGGATGGATCTTAAATTTTGTCTTTTTTTCTGCATAATTTGAAATGATCATGTAGTTTTTCTTTTCCGTCTGTTAACATGGTAGGTTGTACTGGTTGAATTTCAAGTGTTTATCCAGTCTTACATCCCACTTGGTCACAATGCGTTATCATTTTTACATGTTGTTTAGTTCGATTTGCTAATATATTGTTGAGTATTTTTGCATCTAGGTTTATGAGGTATATTTCCATGCAGTTTTATTTTTCTACTGTCATTTACTTGATTTTGCTATCAGGACGATGCTGGCCTCAGAACATCAGATGGGAAGTGGGTTTTTTTCTTCTGTCTTCTGGAGGAGATTGTATAGAGTTGGTTGTATTTCTTCTTTAAATATTCATAAAATTCACTAAAGGAACTGTCTGTATCTGGAATTTTCATTTTTGGTTTTTTTTCACTATGAATTCAATTACTTTAATACAAAAAGGATTATTGGGGCTCTTTAGTTCTTCTTGGATGAGTTTTGGTAGTTTGTGTTTCAAATCATTGGTCCACTGCATCTCAGTTGTCGAGTGTGTGTGCTGGAGCAGTTCATCATGGTCCCTACAATCCTTTAATGTCTGTGGAGTCGACAGGGCACCTCCTCTTTCACTGAATTTATGTCTCCTCTCTCCCTCTCTCATTGGTCTGGTTAAAGGTTTGTCAGTTTTATCGATCTTTTCAAAGAACCAGCTTTTAGTTTCATTGATTTTTTTTTCTTTATTGTCTTTGTATTTTTAATTTCATTGATTCCTCTTATCTTTATTATTTCTTTCCTTCTGCTTGCTTTCAGTTTAACTTGGTCTTCATTTTCTAATTTCTTAAGGTGGAAGCTTACATTGTTCATTTCTAATTTTTTTCTGTTTTAAATAATTCTTTATTCTTTCTAGTTAAATGCATCTAATATAAGCAGTTAATTCTATAAATTTCCCTCTAAACACTCTTCAGTTTTGATATGTTACATCTTTATTTTCACTCAGTTCAAATAATTTCCAATTTTGCTGAGATATCCTCCTTGACACATGGATTATCCAGAAGTGTATTGTTTACTTTCCACATATTTGGGGGAATTTTCCAGATGTTTTTCTGTTATTGATTTCTAGTTTAATTCTATTGTGGATTTTTTCTTCATTTTAAGTTTATTAAGGTGTGTTTTATGACACAAGATATGTCTATCTTGGTGAATGTTCCATTGGTGCTTAAAAAGAATGTGTATTTTGATGTTGTTTGATGTAGTAGTCTATAAATGTCAATTAGATCCAGCTGGTTCCTGGTCTTGGTCAGTTCTTCTATATCCTTGCTAATTTTCTGCCAACTTTTTTGTCAATTACTGAGAGGGGAGTTGTTACAGACTGCATTGTATTTCCCCAAAATTTGTATTTTGAAGCCCTAACCTCCAACGTGACTGTATTTGGAGAGAGGATCTCTAAGGAGTAATTAAGGTTAAACGAGGTCATAAAGATGGGACCCTAAGCCCACAGGACAGAAGAGAAAGGAGCAGATCTCTCTTTCTGTCTCTCTGTCTCTGTCTCTCTCTCCACACAGGCACAGAGGAAGGTCATGTGGGGACACAGCAAAAAGATGGCTGTCTGTAAGCCAAGGAGAGAACTCTCACTGTAACCAGCCCTTCTAGCACCTTGATCCTGGACCCCCGGCCTCCAGGGTGTGGGAAGATAAATGTAGTTCAAGCCGCCCAGGCCGTGGTGCTGTGACAGCGGCAGGCTGGCTGAGACGGGAGGGTGGGGTCTCCGGCTACAGTGATGGGGTCGTCTATTCCCTCTCAAATCTATAAGGTCTTGCTCGTGTATTTTGAAACTCTGCTGTCAGATGCACATGCATTTAGGATTATTATGTCTTGGTGACTGGATTGTTCTGTCATTACATAATATTCCTCTTTTTTTCCCAGTAATTTCTTTCTTCTAAGGTTTATTTTGTAACTTCATTTTTTAAAATTGGTGTTTGCTTGGTGTCTTTTTCTATCCTTTTACTTTCAGAGTCTCTGTACCTTTATATCCGCAGCAGGTTTCTGTAGACGGCGTGTAGAGAGGTCTTGTTGCTTTTACCCAGGCTGACCGTTTCTGTCTTCATTGGATTCTTAAAACATTTGCCTTTATTTTCACCGTTGACACATTTGAATTTAGAGCCACCATTCTATTACATGATCCCTATTTGTCTCCTACTCTTCTCCCCCATTTCCTGTCTTCTTTTGGATTATGGGAATAAATTTTAGTGTTTAATTTACCTGCTGGTTTAACTAAATCTATCTGTGTAGTTTCTTCAGGGGTAACTCTAGAGGTTACTGTATCCACATTAACTTCTTCCTCTACTTATCAGTATAGTAGAATTAACATTTTACCATTTAAAGTGGGATGTGAAAAGCTTATCGCCTCTCTACCTTTTATGCTGTGGTTGTCACGTGTATTACAGCCATTTCCACTTAATCCCTAACCCTAACCCTAACCCTAACCCTAACCCTAACCCCTAACCCTAACCCTAACCCTAACCCCTAACCTTAACCCTAACCCTAACCCTAACCGAAATTCTACCACTTCATGTTATAATTGCTGCTTTCAACCGTCATACATATTTTAAAGACACATCTACAAGCTGTCTACAATTTAAATTTAAAATATAATGGTGTAGGTAGGTTATAAATACAGGAATGGACGAAGGTATATCAGACAAACATCGATTAAATAAAAATCCTCCAATGGCCCTATCAGCGTTAGACAAATTGACTTCAGGGCCAGGAACATCCATAGGAGTGACGAGGAGAAACCAACCGCTGGGCTTGCCCAGGATCTGTGGCTTCGCCTGCCCGCCCGCCCTCCCTTCCTCCCTCTCTCCCTCCCTTCCATCTTTCCTTCCTTTAGCTCGAGTGTCCCTCTGGGGACATGCCCTCTGCCTGAAGGATTCCTCGGTACACCTGTCAAAGCAGGTGTGCTGGCCACAGGCTGTCTTGGTGCTCCTTCACCAGAGAATGTCTTCATTTCCCTCATTTTGATGATGCTTTTGTGGGACACACAACTCTGACTTGATGGACTTTCAGGTTTGGCTTTTTTTTTGTAAATAAAGTTTTTTTTTGGAAGTATAGCTGATTTACAATGTTGTGTTAGTTTTAGATGTACAGCAAAGTGATTCAGTTACACACACACCACGCACACACACACATATTCTTTTTCAGATTATTTTCCCTTATAGATTATTACAAGATATTAAGTAGAGTTCCCTGTGCTATACAGTAGGTCCTTGTTGTTTATCTATTTGATATATAGTAGTGCGCATCTGTTAATCTCAAACTCCTGATGTATCCCTCCCCCCCCTTCCCCTTTGGTGACCATAAGCTTGTTTTCTATGTCTGGGGTTTAGCACTTTAAACATGCTCTTCAGCATCTTCTGGCCTCCATGATGTCTGATGAGAAACCCCAACCGTTTGAATTAATGTTCCCCTATGGGGAGTGTGTCATTTCTCTCTGAGTGCTTCCCAGCAGTAACTTAATTAATTTAAATAAACACTATTTTCCCAGCAAACACTTCATGGAACACCTGTCACCTGTCATGGGGCAGTGGGGGAGACAGAGCTCCCAGTCTAGGGGTACAGCAAATGTGTAACAGATGATTGAAAATCAATTGCCCGCTCTGATAAATACGAGCCATCAATTCATCCTGTGGAAATGTGGGGAAAGCACCGTGTCAGATCCAAGGACACCAGGTCCAGGTAGGAGAACCATCCCAGGTTTAAGCAGAAGAGGAGGTGCACTACTGTGGGTTGACATGTCCCACAAAGACGCGTTCAGATCCTGAGCCCCGGCTCCGTGAAGGTGACCTTATTTGGAAGTGGGGTCTTTGCAGGTGTAACTTAGTCAAGATGAGGTCCTACTGCATTAGGGTGGCCTGATGAGAAAAGGGAAGCTTGGACCAGACACGCAAAGAAGGAGGACAACCAGGTGAAGACAGAGGCAGTGATCAGAGTGATGCCGCCACAAGCCCAGGAGCACCACGGACGCTGGCACCACTGGGGCTGAAAGAGGCAGGAAGGGTCCTCCCCCGGAGCCTTGGGGGTAGACTCTGGCCTCCAGCCTGCGAGAGAACAGACTTCTGTTGTTCCAGCCACCGGGTTTGTGGTAATAAGTTACGGCAGCCTTGGGAAACTCACACACACCTTTTCTTTGCGTGTGTAACCCCTCCTCCCTCAAGTCCCACAGGTCTGCTCCGACCAAAGATGCAGGGTCCCACTGCTTGGTAACGAAGAGAAAAAGTTTCCCTTATGGGCCGTGTTGCTGTTTTGCAGGGCCTCATTGCTGCCTTGGGGAGGGTGGCTCTCCTGTCAGCAGGCACTCACCTCCAAGGAGCCAGAGAGTTTCTTGAGCACTGGACCGAATCGTATGGATAAGTGATCTGCCCATGATGTCTGCTGCCTCTGATGAGGGGCCGCAGGAATGCAGCCAGACCCTGTGACATAGACGGTACATTAATGAGGACAGTGTTCTCTGTCACGGGAACCCAGCAAAGCCATGTTCCTAAGGCCACAAGGAACAGGTCTGGGACACCTCACAAGGAAGAACATTACAATGGCAATAGGCCAGCTGCACCTTTGACCACATACCCAGCGCAGGCAGAAGAGTTGGGAAATGCACAACGTCCTTTAAAAATTGCCCTGGAAAAAATCAAGCAAGGGAATTCAACTTCCAGCAATGGAAGACCAGTTAACTTAAACCAACCCTGCTGCTAAGGACAACTGGAGAAGATAGACAAAATACAACCTATTTGCCTGAAAGCATTGGAGGCTAACACGACAGTGCAAAGATGACGAGCTGATAGCTGAGAGAAAATAAATCTGGGTAGGTGATCCTGCAATTTGAGGGCATGACTTCTGGGGCCATGCCAAGTCCAGAAAGAGTGGCTGATAGTCACAGCCCTCCTTTTGAAAGCCTCTGGGACCAGGGAGCAAATGTTGGCACCAGGGCCCAGGGAATGAAGGCTCTGGTGTACAAGCTACGCTTGGAGTAAGAACCTGCACCGCAGCTCCTGAGGAGGAAGGTGGTCTGAAGAAAACAGCCCAGCTCTGAGTCATCTGTGTGGCCTAGGAAATCTCTCCTGGATACTGAATCAAAGTGATCCCACATTGTTGGTGGCTCCAGGCTCTGTGAAGGAGCAAACAAAAATCTTCACTAGAGCAAGAAAACTTCTGCAAATTTCAGCCAAGGTGCCTGCACACAATAAACATTAAGCAAGTACATGAAGAGATCATCTGAAATGAGCACAAACAAGCAGAAACAACTCAGTTGTTTCAACAACAGTAAGAAATCAACCCCCCACAGAGGTCCCAGGTATTGGAATGATCATGCAAAGCCTTTAGATAGTGGTGCTTACTATATTCAAGGAGACAGATATAAGACTGAAAATTTCAACAGAGAACTGGAAACTATCAAAAAACGACAGCAGATTTCAATAAGAACCAAATAGAAATTCTAGAGCTTTACTACAATAACTAAAAATTAAGAGCACACAAAAAATAAGTTTAACAGAAGATTAGCAACAATGAAAGAGAGATTCAGTAACTTGGAAGATAGTTCAGAAGAAATAATCCAGAGTGAAGTCAGGTGAGACCAAGAGGAGGACTACAAAGAAGAGAGGGTAAGTCACAGAGAGACGGTCTAAGGTATGTATAATTAGAGCTGTACAAGAGAAGAGGGAAGGAACAGATCAGAATCAACACAGAAAGAGATAACACCTGAGATATTTCCAAAAGTAGGTAAAGATACCAATCTACAAATTCAGGAATTCCAAAGAACTCCAAACAAAGTGAATTAAAAACAAATCCAGGAATTCCCTGGTGGTCCAGTATTTAGGACTCCACATTTCCGCCACAGTGGGCCCAGGTTCGATCCCTGGTCAGGGAACTAAGATCCCACAAGCCACGTGGCACGGCCAAAAGAAATTTAAAAATAAATTAATGAATAAAATTTTTTTTAAATCCACAGCTTAGGCACATTATAGTAAAGCTGCAGAAAATAAAGAGGAAAATCATAAAAGCAGCTGGAGGACAAAGTAAGCTTACTTTAAAAGGAGCGGCACTTTGATAGACATCTAACTTCTCGACAAAAAGAACGAAAGCCAAGGGCAATGAAATAATGTCTTTAATGCTGTAAGAAAGAAAAAAATAACTCCCAACCTAGAATACTGTATTCGGTAAAAAAGTTATTCAAGAATGAAGTTAAATAATAATATTTTTATACTAAAGATAAAAGAAAACAAAACTCCTGGGAGAACAACAAAGGTGTTGCAAAGCAATCAGGAAGACATGATCTTTTCAATAAATAGTGCTGGATCAATTTCATGTCTACGTGGAAAACACTAAAACCTACCTGACACAGGGCCTGTCCTCTGAGCCCCAAGATGCCAGCCCCGGCAGCAGGGCCCCTCCTCAGAAGTCTGAGCTTTAAAATTTTAACAATTCCAATCTTTTCCCTTTGTTCCCTCACCCACAGACATAGTAGCTGCTTCTGGCAGCTTCTTTCTACAAGATACCTTTCAGTTACCTGGTAAACTTCATACCCAGTTGACAATGCTTTATAGTCAATTCTTTGTGTTCAAATGTTGTTGTGGTCACTGTTTCCTGACTGTGCCCTCACTCACTGACACACAAGGTTTATGACTAGTTATCATTGACTAAAAAGGTAATGTATATTTTCAAATATAAAGTGAAATTTCATGATAACCCATCATTACAAGTGAATATTCTTAATAAGAAAATTATTCTTTTAGGATGTGAAGGGAACACATCTAATTATACCTAATACTTTCCTTCTGGGGACAAGAGACTCTGACGTGAGGTGGTCCTTTCTCCGATCCTCTGGCTGCTTTGTTTCCTTCATTCATCTCTCATAGCCTGACTCGGCTTCCTTCTTGATTGTTCCAGGTTTTGCCCTCACAGGCTAAGATCCGCACTGCTTTCCTCTTACTTTCACTGTGGAACAATAACTTTATCTACAGTTTATGGAAAATACTAGGTCTATGATTCTTCATTCACTTATTAAAAAAGCATTTATCTTCCCAAGAAATTTTTCTAGATTCTTCTTAAAAGCAAAGTTTGTGCTTTTTTCTTAGAAATTATGTGGAGTGAAACAGAAATGGGAGTTATTTCTATCACCAGATAATTATGTCTTTGTATCTAGGGCAAGTTTCTGCCTCCCTCTGCAAGGTGGGTTCCTTCTGCAGAAAAGGACGAAAATTAAACAGTGTAACTGTTAAGGTCTTGCCAGATGTATGATCTTTTGCTCTAAAACGTAGCACAACGTTAGAGACACATCAGGCAGCCGATAAAAGTTAACTTAAAATAAAGGAGATGCACGTAAATGTGCTCGCTGTGCGGTGGCAGCCCCCTCGGCGGCCCGCGATCCCCACCCCCACCCCCCCCGCCCAAGCTTCACACCTTGCGCAGTCGCCTCCCTCCCACACCGGGTGGGCCGTGTGGCCGGAAACAGCAGGTGTGAAGGGGCGTCACTGTGAGCTGGGCTGCGGAAGCCCGTGTTCCTACCTGAGCGCCCCCCTGGGGTCTCGGCTCTGGGTGGTGCCCCCAGCCTCCGGGGCAGAGCTGGCGCCTCCTGCGAACCCGTGTGCGGGAGCTGGGGGGCGGGTCCACCAGCCCCCCAGTGAGCCTCCAGGTGAGGCCGAAGCCCCCGCTGAGAGCCCACGAGGCAGAGCAGCCAGCCAACCCCCAAGTCCTTGCCCAGGAGCCGGGCATCGCAGTGTTTGTTGTTTCCAGCTGCTCAAGTTTGGGGGCAATTAGTTATGGGACAGGTAACTGACCCTCTTCTCCACAGACGGTTTGGGCGGAGCCGCGGGGCTCAGGGGTTTGAACTCTGGACAGTGTTCCCCCGCGAGTGTGCGTGGCCACCTGGGAGTTGGCTTCCTTCAGAGAAAAAGCACCATGTTCCCAATCGCATTATTTATGACTTAGCAAAGCAGTGGTGTGACTGCAAAACAAGGACATAGATCACGGTGTCCTAAGGAGTAGCTGTCAAAGCGCCTGGATCAGGGCTCCCCGGTTCTGGAGACGCTTCCTGAAGGCCCAGGGCCAGGTGGCACAGACTGACACCTCTCCGGAGGTGAGAACCTTCCGAGCCATGACCAGCAAGGTGGCCTCCACACCCATGGCGTGTTGACCTGTGGACCCAGAACAATGCAGGCCTCCGCCTTCCGACCCGGAAGGGCTCTGGGTCTGCAGCCGCTCCCGTGGGTGTCGTCGAGAGAGGAGCCCCGGCACCTCCCCTCGAAGAGGATGGGCACGAGGTGGTGTCTCACTCATTCTTATTCCAGGGATATAGACCGAAAACCTCACCATTATTTAAGAATCTAATATCCACAAACGTTTCATAGCATTTCTAAAGTTAATAGACCACAGAGCAGTGGTAATGTTTCCCGCTCTTTGTCCAAAGAAATGACAATGGGGAACCTTCAAGACACCGAGACAGGCGGGGAGGGGTCTGAGGCTGCGCGTGGGGTCCCTCCTGGGACGATGCAAGATGCACGTGGCAGAGAAGCTTGCTGACTTCGCTCAGGGCCACCTCGCTGATCGGGGTCCTCACCCCAGGGCCTGCGACCACACATTCCCGGGGAAACAGAATAACCACTGCATGGAATGGTTGCCATAGAAACGATTCTGTGCCCATTTTTTCCTGACACCTAGTTAACCAGGTTAGAGAACGAAACTTGAAGTGTTTCCCTGGGTGGAAAAACATAAAGACAGAGGAGGATGGAAAGACCCTCATGGGACTAAGAGAGTCAGCTCTGCAGCACCTTAACTCTGTCCTTTTCTTTCAGCCTTTACTCCAGGGGGTCACAGGCCATCAAGGCCGTTGGAACCGCAGGTTACCCCGGGAACGTTCCAACCCCCAGTTGCCGTCCAGGGCGAGTTGCAGGGTTCAAGGCTTTGGGGCTGGGAGGTCAGGCTGGTCAGATCAGGCAGCACCAGCCGGGAGGACAGCACCTGGTCATGGCACAGCGTGGCCCCCCGTGTCGCACGCAGTGGCCTGTCTCGCGTGGCCTCTTTGTACTGGTAGAGCTTTGCAGGGAGCAGCTGAGTCAGCGCAGGCACAGCAGGTGTGTGTGAGCTGCTCCGTGTGTTTCTCGTTTTGCTTCAGTTTGCACCTTCTTTCCAAAAGCGACACTGAAGCACACATACTAAAATCGGGGTCCCGCGGAGGTTAGCGAGCCCCACGCAAGGTGGCGGGCACGCCTCCTCTCAGCCACCTCTAGTTCATGCCTGTGGGATGGCACCCGCTCCAAGGGGGTGGCTGGGGCTGGGCACCCCGGCTCCCCTTGGAAGTCACCCCCGTCTCACCTGTTCCCTGTGCACTTGCCAAAGCAGCTCTGGGAAACCTGAGGTCACCTCCAGAAAGCAAGCTGAGGGTGACCAAAACAAAAGGTGTCAGAGCAGGTCTGTCCCAGGTGGGAACAGACTCACAAGCAGGACAAGAGTGTTCACACACACAGATGTGTGCTTGCACTGTGTGTGTGTGTGTGTGTGCGTGTGCGCGCGCGCACGCGCGAGTGAGCTTTGAAAATAGAAGACAGCCAGGTGGGGTCAAGGTGGTGGGGCAGGAAGACCCTGCGTTTGCCTCTGGCCAGCACGCCCAGACTCCCGCCACTTGCAGAGCAACTGCTGTTAAGAAAGACAAGAGTCCAGCAGAAAAGATCTTCTACAGCTGAAGGTATAAAGGAGGAGCCACGCGGGATGGGTAGGAAGGGTGTGGATGTGGTAGAGGCACGCCGCCCTCCCCAGGTGGGCGACCCACAAACAGGAGAATAATTACATTGCAGAGGTTCTTCCAAAGGAGCGAGGGGTCTGAGCCCCACCTCGGGATCCCCAGCTGGGGTGTTCTGCACTGGGAAGATGAGCCGCAGAACTGTCTGGAGACCCAGAGGGCTGGGGGATATAGGGACTTCACTCTTAAAACACACAAAATCTCACAGGGCCCAGGGCAGAAGCCGGAATTTGAAAGGAGCCTGGGTCAGACCCACCTGCTGAACTTGGAGAGCCTCCCGGAGAGGCAGGAGGCCACTGGCACTTGCCCTGGGGACACAGACACTGGAGGCAGCCATCTGGGAAGCTCCTTCTACCGCATGTACTCTGCTGCTGGCAAACTCCATTGTGGAAACCTCTAGCTCATTAGCCTCAGGACCCAGCCCGCCCCGCCCACCGGCCTGTAGGCACCAGTACTGGGCCCCTCAGGCCAAGCGACTAACTGGGTGTGGACAGAGCCCCACCCATCAGCAGACAGGCTGCCTTGAGACCCCCTGAGCCTACAGCCGCCCCGGACACAGCCCTGCCCACCAGAGGGCCCAGGACCTGCCCACACACCAGTGCACAGGTACTAGGCCCGGGAACCCCAGGCCCTGCAGCCAGAGGCCCCAGGACCCAGCTCCACCCACCAGTGGACAGGCCCCAGCCCCAGGACAACTGCAGCCCTGCAGCCTTCTATGGCAGGACACAGCCCACCCACCAGAGGGCCAGCACGAGCCCTGGGACCAACTGGGCCCCAGCCCCGCCCACCAGCAGGCTAACACAAGCTTCAGGACACCCCGGATCCTGCAGCCAGCTGTGTCAGGAACTGGCCCCCCTCACCAATGAGCCAACATGCTCTGGGACCCCTGGGCTATACAGCCAGAGACCCTGGGACCCAGCTAGGCTCATCAGTGGACTGGCACTAGCTCCAGGACCAGCCTCATCCACTAGCAGCCCAACAGCAGCCCTGAGACCCCTGGGACCCCAACCCTGCCCACCAGTGGGCCAACAAACCAATGCCAGGACACCCAGGGCCCTGCAGCTAGAGAACCCAGGGCCCGGCTCTGCCCACCAGCAGGCCAACATCAGCTCTGAGATACCTTGGACCCCACCGCAAGCCACCCTGGGATCCAGCCCCACTCACCAGTGGGCCAGGACAAGCTTTGGGACGCCCTGGACCCTGAAGCCAACCATGTCAAGACCTTACCCACCGGCGGGCTGACACTGGATCTGGGAACCCTGGGCCTGCAACCGCCCCTCCCAGAACCGCCCACCAGTGGGCGGCACTAGTCCTGCACCTTGTGACCTGGCTTGGCAATCGGTGGCTGGCAGCCTCTGCACGAGGCAGAGCCTGGCAACCAACCAGGCTGGGGCCAACCAAGCCCACAAACCACCCCCACAGTCAGCCTAGCACAGCAGGACCCATGCAGCCACTTGGAGGCCTCCCTAGAGGATAGAGGCCTGGAGACCAGACGGGAGTGTGCTGCTGGGACGCTTGGGACATCTCCTACAAAAGGCCGCTTCTCCAAAGTCGGGAAACATAAGCAACCTACCAGATACGTAGAAACCAAAACAGCAAATTAGTCAAAATGAGGTGACAGAGGAACATGTTCCAAAGGAAGGAACAAGATAAAACCCCAGAAGAAGAACTAAGTGAAGGGGAGATAAGCAATCTATCCAAGAAATACATCAAGGCAACGATCATAAAGATGATCAAATAACTTGGGAGAAGAATGGATGCACAGAGTGAGAAGTTAAAAGTTTTTAACAAAAAGTTAGAAAATATAAAGAACAACCAAACAGAGATGTAGAATACAATAAGTGAAATGAAAAATACACTAGAAGGAATCAAGAGTAGACTAAATAATACAGAGGAACAGATCAGTGAGCTGGAAGACGGAGTAGTGGAAATCACTGAAGCTGAAGCTACAAAAACAGCCCCCGAAACAATTAACAAAATGGCAATAAGTACATACCTATCAATAATTATTTTAAATGTAAAAAGACTAAATGCTCCAATTGAAAGACACAGAGTAGCTGAATGGATATACAAACAAGGCCTGTATATATGCTGTCTACAAGAGACTCACTTCAGAGCTAAAGACACACACAGACTGAAAGAGCGGGGATAGAAAATGATATTCCATGCAAATGGAAATCAGAAGAAAGCTGGAGTAGCAATACTCATATCAGACAAAATAGACTTTAAAACAAAGACTGTTACCAGAGACAAAGAAGGACACTATATAATGATCAAGGGATCAATCCAAGAAGAAGATGTAACAATTGTAATTGTATACGCACCCAACGTAGGACCACCTAAATACATAAAGCAAACATTAGCAGACATAAAGGGAGAAATTGACAGTAGCATAACAATAGTAGGGAACTTTAACACCCCACTTACGTCAATGGACATATCACTCAGCCAGAAAATCAATAAGGAAACACTGACCTTAAATGACACATTAGATCAGATAGACCTAACTGATTTTTACAGCACATTCCATCCAAAAGCAGCAGAATATGCATTCTTTTCAACTGCACATGCAGCATTCTCCAGTGTAGATCACATGCTAGGCCAGAAAACAAGTCTCAGTGAATTTAAGAAAAGAGAAAATATCCGAAAATAAAATATAAAATGCCATGTTTTTTCATCCCAATGCCACCTGCTGCACTAAAAACCTGTCCTGAAGCACACTGCTATCTCAACAGCTCAGTTATTTCTTGGATCCAACTCACATCCCCTGCGCCACATGCAGTGATCCTGCTTTTTTTCAAGCCCTTGAATCTGTAACCGGGAGCCCTCAACCGATGCAGAAAGTCCTGCATCTGGACATGCAGGTGGGGTTTAAACACGTTCACCACCTCAATGATTAAGCAGGTGCAGGAAAATCGGTCTTCGTTATCTCTTTATCTTCACATCCTAGGAAATACAGTGTGGTATCTGTGACAGATTTTCTGTTTGATGGTATGTCTGAAGAATGTTTGAGTTATTACTTCTATAAGAAAGAAATAATTTTTAAAAGTTGACAAAAACAATGATTACCATTAGGAGGCATTAGAAGGTAGTGGGAAACACCTAACACCAAGCTTTGAACTTGATGCACACCCAACCTGATCTTGGACGAATTACCTGAACATATAATGTTCATATAACGTTTAACCTCGCTCTCCACAGTCCTGGGGTTAAGTGAGATCAGACCCAGTCTGACAGCTGTGAGATAATGCTTCCACTTCTTTCATAACACAGGCAACCTCGGAGGTACCGTGGGTTCGGTTCCAGACCACCGCAATAAAGCAAGCTTCACGATAAAGAGAGTCACACAAACTTTTTGGTTTCTCATATGAAAGTGCATGTGAAAGTTATGTTTACGTTGTACTGTAGTCTGTTAAGTGTGCAATAGCTTTATGTCTAAAAAAAAGAATGTATATACCTTAACTAAAAGTAGTTTATTGCTAAAACTTACTAACCATCTTCTGAGCCTTCAGCGACTCATAATCTTTTTGCTGGTGAAGGATTTAAAATATTTTGAGAATTACCAAAGAGTAACAGAGACAGTAAGTGAGCAAATGCTATCGGAAAAATGACGCTGATAGGCTTGTTCAGTAGAGGGCTGTCACAAACCTTCAATCTGTAACAAACGCAGCGTCTGTGAAGTGCAGTGAAATGGATTGCAATAAAGCGAGGTCTGTCTGCATGAGGCCTGAGCCGCCCATCGTGTGAAGCCGGCGAGGCTCTCCACCTGGCGCGAGGACGGGCTGAGGCAGGCGTGCGGGGACTGGAAGGGCCCTGGGCCACCTGAGAGCCGCTGAGGGGGAGCGGGCGCCAGCCGGGCCCCCGGGGCAGAAAAGGCACCCAGGGAGGACATTTGGAGGCACACGTGAAACGGAGCGTCTCGGGCTGGGGGCCCTGGAGAGAAGCAGCCTTGCTGGTGTTACGGGGCCCCTCGCGGGGCCTGACTCCACGCCTACGCCGCTGCCCCGCTTTGCAGCCATCCTGCCCGCTGGAGGCCGAGGCGCCGGGCCTGGGCTCTCAACCAGCAGGCTCGGCAGGTGTTCAGCAAGCAGTCTGCCCGTCACGTTCCCGTGTGTCCTTCCAAAGTCTGTTTATGCAAATGTAAGCAAATGCGTGAGCACGTCATTCGTCACCCTCCCCCACTTCAGGCAAAAGGCCGCGTGGTACACAGTGGTACACACTGAGGCCGCGTGGTACACAGGTGGGCCGCTATGCCCCACCTGTTCTTTTCCTGATGAGAGCGCTCGGAGCTCTGCAGGCCGGACTTGAATTGGTCGACGCCAGCCCCAGCGGGTGCCGCTCAGTCACGGAACCACGGTGCCCCGCCCTCGCCCCCCGCGTGGGGACCCCGTGTGGCCCGACTGTCCCCATTTTACAGATGAGGGAGCCGAGACAGCGTTCGGGCCTGCCGCGGGCTCACAGCTAGGAAGGGGCGGAGCCGGGATTGAAGCCCAAAGCTCTTTGTCCCCAAAGCCCACACCCCTTCCCTTGAGCCTCTGGACTTCTCTTGTCCACCCCCTCGTCTGTCCACCACCCACCCATCCTTCTGCCTAACCATCCAGCCATCGAGGGCTCATGGGTGCCACTCCCTGGACGGGCCGTGACGTTACAAACCCCGCAGCAGCCAGAGCGACCTCCCTGACACGCAGAGTGGCCACGCCCTGTGTGAAACCACAACGGTCCCGTCGCCTGGCCCCAGAGGAGGCCCGGGCCCCTCCGGCCAGGCGCCCCTCCCCTCCCTCGTCATGCTCCGGACCCGCCCCACCCCTCCTGCCTCGGAAGGCGCCGCCCTGGCCCTGGCCCGCGCTGGAGCACACGTGTCCTCTCGCCGGCCTCCCCCATCGCCGGACACGTGCCTCCTCCGCCGCTGCGGCCTCGGCTTCCCTTCTCTGACTTCCAAACCCTGACTTTCCTCTGGAGCTGCCTCTGCCCCTCTCTGTCCGCATGTTCCCAAGGGCACCAGGGTGGGCGCCCACCTCAAGCTGGTTGAGTGCGAGTCTGAATCAAGACCTGCTGACTCGTAGGAAAGAGGCAGTGTTCGTACCGGCTTTTGGAGCTGGGATCGATTTGCCACTACTTGGGGGAGCCCACCTCTCGGTGAGAACACCGCGTGGCGAGAACACGACGACAGAGAGGAAAATGGCTAAGAGACGGACTGGGGCAGGTCTGTGAACTTCTCACTTAAACACCTGGATGCAGCCGTGTCTGAATGAATTGAGGCTGCTCCAGAGTTGGAGCAGGAGGTCACCACAGCTGCTCTAGAGCATCTGCCAGAGATGTGCTGACTAGTGGTGCAGCTTGCTTTCTGTACAAGCTGAAAACAGCAGAGTTCTGTCCCGCGATTCCATCTGTGGCTTCAACAAAATGTCAAAATGAGTTCTGTCCACGACTTGAAAAACCACCTTAAAAACAGGCATGCCATTCCAAGAGGAAACACACGTCACTAATTCACCCAGTGACTTTAGGTTGTAAATCTGCTTTAAAAGTACAGTTTATAAACGGTGCACATTTGGTTTTCCTCGGACCCCACCCATCTACCCTCCACCCAGCTCCCTCAGTGTGGTTTCAAAAGCCCTGCAGGTGTGACACCTTCCACACCTGCCTAGGTGGCCGGGGCACAGGGCAGCCACCCCATCAGGAACCCTGAGGGTGAGGGCCACTGGAGCTTGCCATGCAAATGGCATTGCTTTGTTTATTCTCTTCCTGCCTTTCGATTCGGTAGCCAACAGGAGCAGAATACCCGTGTGAAGGCCCAGGACTTGGAAATATTAAGTACCAGCAGAAATGGGAGGATTAAGAGCAGAGAAAGGAACACCTGATGCTTGGTGTCGCGTGAATGCCCTAGTAGGGCAGAGCAGATGTAAAGAAATCTTTACAACACACATAAACAGAGACTGGGCGAAATTCAAAACAAGGCAGAGCTTATCAGAGGAGGACTCTGCCCGCAAATTTAAGGATTAGGACTGAAGGATGCGGTGTTTGCCCACGTACCCCATTACCTGTGGGGTGCTCTCGTGCCCGGCAGGGAAACGCCCGGCCGGCGGGGCCTCTCAGCGGTCCTGGGCCTTCCTCCAAGGTCCTCGTCCCGCGAAAGGAAGCGAGCGCTCCCGCTGGGCCGCGCACACACCGCGGCCATCCGGTGAGGAGTCTGAGGGCAGGACAGCCTCAGAGGCCGCGGGTCACACGTCCTCAGCACAGCCAGCACCGTGAAGTCCCCAAAACCCACGTCCTCAGAGAGAGGCGACGAGAGCCCCAGGCCACGGCCCGCAGGGAGCCCCCCTCTCAGACGCCCCCTCCAACTCCCCGACGCCAGCGCTTTAGGGCGAGGGCACAGGCCAGGGTCAGCCCATCTTTCTCGACGCTGAGAATTCAGACAGATACCCCCAAATAGTTGTCTACAAGTACTGATAATATTTTAGGCCTCCTTAATTCCACTGAGGAACGAGATGGCGATAAGGAAATAAAAGTGCGACGGTGGACGACAGTCGAGCCCGAGGGATGAGAGCTTGAGTCCCAGCGCAGCCTCTGTCCAGCTGTGTGACTCTGGCCGGATCTGGCAGCCTCTCTCTGCCTCAGTTTCCTTACCTAAGCGCGAGGATGCGGCTGCTCCCTGCGTCCCAGGCTGAGCCACCAGGGGCCCCGGAGCCATTGCTATGGCAGGGCTGCGCTTTGAATCGGGTTCCCTCCCGCCCAGCCCGTCTCTGCCCTTCCCCCACCCCAGATCCGTCAGACCCTCTGGGCTCACAGCTGGGGTCGCCCGGAGCCTACAGCCAACTTGGGTAGAACTGACAGCTCATCAACAAGGAATGTTCCAATCTGTGAAGGCGATTTCCCGTGCCTCTGATCGAGACGCCCTGTAGACCTTTTGTTGAATTTAGTCCTAAGTATTTTAGAGTTTGGATGCTATTAAAAACTGAATAAGTCAATATTTTTGTTTTCAAGTTATTTGCTACTATATAGATACATAACTGATCTTGAATTCTGAGACACAGCCAAGCTCTTATTAATTCTAGTAATTGTTGTGAAGATTCCTTAACATTTTCCATGTTAATAGTTGCATCATCAGTGAATAGTTAGAGGTAGTTTTACTTTTTCCTGGCCAGTCTTTATTCCTTCTATTTCTTTCTTGCTTTACTGCTCTAAGACCTGCAGGAAAGTGTGAAATAGACATGGTTAGAGCAGGCTTCCTTTCCTTGTCCCTGGTCTCAGAGACGCATTCAATATTTTGCCACTAAGTACGATGTTAGTTGTAGGTTTTATGCTGATGCCTTTGCTTGCTGAGAGCTTTTATCTTGTATGGTTTTTGCATTTTGTAAATGCCCTTTCTGCTCCTATTAATGATGTTTATATGGGTTTCTCCTTTATTTTTTCAATATGGAGAATTCCATTGATTTGATTTTCAAATACTAACCTAGTCTCACATTCATTCCTGGAAAAAACCCTACTTTGTCATGAGGTATAACCTTTTTCATATATTGCTGGATTCATTGGCCAGTATTTTGTTGACATTTTTAGCATCTCTTTTCATGAAGCTGTTCATCTGTAACTGTCATATCTTATACTGTCTTTGCCTGGTCTGGACATCACGGTTTAGCTAGTCTCACGAGTCAGGTCGGGAAGCGTCCTCTTCTCCCTGGTTTGGGAATAGTTTATGGAACACTGCCGTTATACCTTCATTAGCTATTTCATAGAATTCATTTGAAGCCATCTGGCCCAGGCGTTTTCATTGTGAAAAGGTTTTTGATAACAAATTCCATTTCTTGACTAAATAAGGTGCTGTCTGTAATAGTATTCAGTTCATTAAAGTTCTTGCCCAGGAAATAGGGCCGTTCTGATTGTCTGTCTCACTTGCTGTCAATCTTGGTAAGTTGTGTTTTTAACAGAATTTGTGTATTATATAAATTGTCAAATGTATCAGTATAAGATTGTTCATAATGTTCCGATATTGTCCTATTAAAATCCATAGAATTTGTAGTGATATTCTCTCCTATATTCCTGATCTTAGTAATTTATGATCATTTTTTCCACTGACCATCATTTTCTTCCTTCTACTTGTTTTGGATTTAATTTACTCATCTTTTTTGAACTTCCTAAGGTGAATTCTTAGATCTTTCTTTGAAAAAATTTTTTTCTCTAATGTGAGCATTTAATGTTATAATTTCTCTTTAAGCTCATCTTTCGCTCATTTTACAGATTTGATATGTTATATACTCATTATCACTCAGTCTAATTTACTCATCTTTTTGAACTTCCTAAGGTGAATTCTTAGGATCTTTCTTTGAAAAAATTTTTTTCTCTAATGTGAGCATTTAATGTTATAATTTCTCTTTAAGCTCATCTTTCGCTCATTTTACAGATTTGATATGTTATATACTCATTATCACTCAGTCTCAAATATTTTCTAATTTCCCTGGTGAGTTTTTTTGACCCATGAATTATTTTAAAGTGTGTTCTTTAATTTACAAATGTTTGTGTACAATCATTGTTGATTTCTAATTTAACTCCATTGTGGTCAGAGAATATACTCTCTAAGATTTCACATATTGGAAATAATTGAGACTTATTTTATGACCCAGCATATGATCTATGGTACTATTAAGTTCCAGAATTTCCATTTGGTTCTTTTAAAAAAATCACTTCCATTTCTCTGCTGAGACTCCCTGTTTGTTCATTATGATTACATTTTCCTTGAATTCCCTGAACGTATTAAAGTTCTTGTCTTCTAATTTCGCCATCTGTCATTACCTGCCTACCAGGTAGGTTTCTATTGACTGCTTCTTCTTGTAGTGACAGTTCACATTTCCCGTTTCTTTGCATATCTAGTAACTTTTATTGTAAACTGTTGTACACCTGTCATTGTGCCGGTGTGTTGTAACAACTCTGAATTTGGTGATCTTCATCTGATGAGTGTTCACTGTTGACCTAGCGGGTCGCTTGCCTGACTGAACTCAAACAGCAGCTCTGTCCCCCTTCTGTGAGTGGCAGCGCCCCTGCTCAGCTCTTCCAGCTGTTGCCTTTCTTCATGGGACCCTTGGCATCTTCCCCGCAAAAGCAGTCAGAGGCCAGCTGAGGATTTGGATGGAATTTGGACGCAGATTTGAGCTCCCTCCTTTTTGTGATTTTAGCCTTCATTTCCTGGCATCTGGCTCTTCCATCCAGCAAGGCTGCAGCCTTCTCTTGGGTTACAGCAGCCCCACACCACATAGCCAAGTGTGTCCTTAGCCGAAAGCTGTGCACGTGTGAATCTCACCTGTTGCAGTGCCTTCTTCCAAGGATTGTCTGTGTCTAAGTCGCCCTCCAGTGTCTTTGACTAGTGTTTCATATTTTTTCCAGGGTGCCTAGTTATTATCTGTGGGAGAGTTACTCTGATCAAGCTACCCTGCCATTTACAAAGCTTAGCTCCCCACATTGCTTTTATTCAGGGCAAAATTTTCTTTCTGAAATAATTGATACTGTTTACATGTACTAATAGGATTTACCAATTTCTTTCCCTTCTCTTTTTTCGTCCCACTCCTTCCTGAGGAAGTGTATACTTGGTGCTTATTTCTGGGAAACTCTAAGACATACACAGATTGCACATTTTAGGACATGACAATTTCGGATGACATTCCAACCTACCTTAGATCTATTTTTGAGTCCTTTCAGTAAGACACGGCACCAGGAGAGACAACAAAGGTCTCACGGTCCCTTCCGTTCTTCCAAGACAGTGTCGAGCCCATCCCCCTGCCACTGCCAAAGGCGAGATGTTCAAGGTCCTGAGTGAGGTGGTGCCGGGGATCGGCACAGAGGAGAGTCCCACGGTCTGGAGCCAAACTTGGTGGGAACACCCGGGCGTCTGTCCCAGAAGGAGGAGGTGCTCTGGCCACTCTCAGCATCCTCCTTAGGAACCTCATGACAGAGCCCTCTTTCTTCATTTGGGACACTCAAGCGCGGGTCTCTTCTTGTTTCCCTTTGAGGTATATGTGGTGAGGGTGCTATTGGAGGAGCCTCAGAGCCAAGGAGAGAAGTGCCTCCCTGGACCCACAAGGCCACGTCGTGGAGGACTCCCAGCTCCCAGACCTGCAAGCCCACAGACCCCAGGCTTTGATGTCCCTTGTCCAATGCCGCGTGCAAAGGGATCCATTTGTTAGGGGCACGCCTACCTGTTCATAAGACCCCAAACCCAGATCTAACGTACAGCCAACCTAATATTTCTGGTCACCATGTCCCAATCAAACTGGGACAACTGCTCACCTGGGAATGGTTAATACCACAAGCCTCCAGGATGAAGGAAATGATACGGCAGGAGGAAATGTTTCTTTTAACGGTTGAGAGAGGATTCTCGGAGACAGTGGAGGAGGAAACCCCAGGACTCTGTCCCCCACCTGGATGACATCTCACTGGCCCATCCTCCAGCCTCCTGAAGAAGCCACACATTGCATGCAGAGCATGTGGGAGAAGAACGCCGACCCCAGGCATCAGGGACCCCCTCCTGCTCCTGATCACAGGGTTGCAGACAGAGGGGGTGCCAGTGTGGCAGCCCCCCTCTCTCTGACTGGAGGGACTTCCAGGGGATTTAAAGGGCCAGTGCTTTCCCTCCTTCATAGCTATAGAATATACACACAAAGAAATGAGAAAGAAATGTAAAAGTTCCACTACAAAAAAATCAACGAAACACGAAAGAAGACAGGAAATGACGGACTAAAGTCTATGAGGCATATAGAAAACAAATAGCATAATGACAGAGTAAGTCCCTCCTTATCAGTAATTACTTTAAATGTAAATGGATTAAACTCTCCAATCAAAAAGCAGAGATGAGCAGAATGGAAAAAAACTCATGATTCAATGACATGCTGCCTACAAAAGACTCACTTTGGATCCAAAGACACAAATAGATTGAAAGTGAAAGGATGGGAAAAGTTATTCCATGTAAACTGTAACCAAATGTGAGCAGGGGTGGCTGTACTAACAACAGACAAAACAGACCTGAAATCAAAAAGGTTATAAGCGACAGAGAAGCAATTTTATATTAATAAGAGGTTCAACCCAGTTAGAAGATACAAATACAAACTTTTACACACCTAATGACAGACCATCAAAATATATGAAGCAAAAATTGACAGAACTGGAAAAACAGATGCTTCTACAATGATGGCTGGAGACTTCAATATGCCGCTCACAATAATGAACACAAGAAGCAGACAGAAGATCAGGAGGGAAACGGGACTTGAACCTCACGACAAACTAACTAGATCTAACAGACGTATACAGAACACTTCACCCGACACAACAGCACACACAGTCCTCTTAAGAGCACATGGGACATTTTCCAGGACAGACTATAGGTTAGGCCATGAATTAAATCTCAATAGATCATAAAAAGTATCTTCTCTGACTACAGTGGATAAAGTTAGAAATTTGTAACTGATGAAAAAAATCACTAATTTGTGGAAATTAAGCAGCACACTCTTAATCAAAGGGTTAAAGAAGACATTTCAAGAGCAATTAGAAAATACTTAGAGACGAGTGACAATGAAAACACAACATACCAGAACTTACAGGATGCAAAGTGGTTGAAAAATGGAATATTTCCTGCTATATCAGTAAACAAAGGATATCACAGTCATCAGTGACTGCAGCCATGCAACGTGAGCGGGTGAGCCCTGAGGGAACTCAGGAAGGAAACAAAGAATGCCTGCCATCTCGCAGCCATCAGACTGCAGCCACTCCCAAGGGTAAGCCCTGTGGAAACTCAGGATGTGAAAACACAGGATACTGGCCCCAGATAGCTGAGGTGTATATCAAAGGAATGATCCAGTGAGCCCAGACCCTTGCATCTTCCCATACACAGAAAAGTGCTAAATTCCTTAACTCAAGATATTGCGTGGCATGCGGGATCTTAGTTCCCCACCAGGGATCGAACCCTCATCTCCTGCAGTGGAATTGAGAAGCCTTAACCACTGGACCACCAGGGAAGTCCCAAGTCTTCTTTTATTAACAGTAATCTTTTGTTCCTACTATCTGTCCAATTTTGTCCTTGCAAAATTCCTATATATCCTGGCTCCCCGTTTTGCCTCCTCGGAGCAGTTTTCTTAGGGTTACTTGAGATTCTGCATCCTGGGCTTCAGTAAGTCCACTCAGTAAAACATAACTCTCACCTTTCAAGTTATGAATATATTTTTTTTAGTTGACACGGTGCTAAGGGGGAAGTACAGCTATAAACACTTACGTTAAAAAAGAAGAAAGGGCTTCCCTGGTGACGCAGTGGTTGAGAGTCCGCCTGCCTATTCAGGGGACACAGGTTCGTGCCCTGGTCTGGGAGGATCCCACATGCCGCGGAGCTACAGCTATAAACACTTATGTTAAAAAAGAAGAAAGGGCTTCCCTGGTGACGCAGTGGTTGAGAGTCCGCCTGCCTATTCAGGGGACACAGGTTCGTGCCCTGGTCTGGGAGGATCCCACATGCCGCGGAGCGGCTGGGCCATGAGCCATGGACGCTGAGCCTGTGCGTCCGGAGCCTGTGCTCCACAACGGGAAAGGCCACAACAGTGAGAGGCCCGCGTACCACAAAACGTACAGCCAACCTAATATTTCTGGTCACCATGTCCCAATCAAACTGGGACAACTGCTCACCTGGGAATGGTTAATACCACAAGCCTCCAGGATGAAGGAAATGATACGGCAGGAGGAAATGTTTCTTTTAACGGTTGAGAGAGGATTCTCGGAGACAGTGGAGGAGGAAACCCCAGGACTCTGTCCCCCACCTGGATGACATCTCACTGGCCCATCCTCCAGCCTCCTGAAGAAGCCACACATTGCATGCAGAGCATGTGGGAGAAGAACGCCGACCCCAGGCATCAGGGACCCCCTCCTGCTCCTGATCACAGGGTTGCAGACAGAGGGGGTGCCAGTGTGGCAGCCCCCCTCTCTCTGACTGGAGGGACTTCCAGGGGATTTAAAGGGCCAGTGCTTTCCCTCCTTCATAGCTATAGAATATACACACAAAGAAATGAGAAAGAAATGTAAAAGTTCCACTACAAAAAAATCAACGAAACACGAAAGAAGACAGGAAATGACGGACTAAAGTCTATGAGGCATATAGAAAACAAATAGCATAATGGCAGAGTAAGTCCCTCCTTATCAGTAATTACTTTAAATGTAAATGGATTAAACTCTCCAATCAAAAAGCAGAGATGAGCAGAATGGAAAAAAACTCATGATTCAATGACATGCTGCCTACAAAAGACTCACTTTGGATCCAAAGACACAAATAGATTGAAAGTGAAAGGATGGGAAAAGTTATTCCATGTAAACTGTAACCAAATGTGAGCAGGGGTGGCTGTACTAACAACAGACAAAACAGACCTGAAATCAAAAAGGTTATAAGCGACAGAGAAGCAATTTTATATTAATAAGAGGTTCAACCCAGTTAGAAGATACAAATACAAACTTTTACACACCTAATGACAGACCATCAAAATATATGAAGCAAAAATTGACAGAACTGGAAAAACAGATGCTTCTACAATGATGGCTGGAGACTTCAATATGCCGCTCACAATAATGAACACAAGAAGCAGACAGAAGATCAGGAGGGAAACGGGACTTGAACCTCACGACAAACTAACTAGATCTAACAGACGTATACAGAACACTTCACCCGACACAACAGCACACACAGTCCTCTTAAGAGCACATGGGACATTTTCCAGGACAGACTATAGGTTAGGCCATGAATTAAATCTCAATAGATCATAAAAAGTATCTTCTCTGACTACAGTGGATAAAGTTAGAAATTTGTAACTGATGAAAAAAATCACTAATTTGTGGAAATTAAGCAGCACACTCTTAATCAAAGGGTTAAAGAAGACATTTCAAGAGCAATTAGAAAATACTTAGAGACGAGTGACAATGAAAACACAACATACCAGAACTTACAGGATGCAAAGTGGTTGAAAAATGGAATATTTCCTGCTATATCAGTAAACAAAGGATATCACAGTCATCAGTGACTGCAGCCATGCAACGTGAGCGGGTGAGCCCTGAGGGAACTCAGGAAGGAAACAAAGAATGCCTGCCATCTCGCAGCCATCAGACTGCAGCCACTCCCAAGGGTAAGCCCTGTGGAAACTCAGGATGTGAAAACACAGGATACTGGCCCCAGATAGCTGAGGTGTATATCAAAGGAATGATCCAGTGAGCCCAGACCCTTGCATCTTCCCATACACAGAAAAGTGCTAAATTCCTTAACTCAAGATATTGCGTGGCATGCGGGATCTTAGTTCCCCACCAGGGATCGAACCCTCATCTCCTGCAGTGGAATTGAGAAGCCTTAACCACTGGACCACCAGGGAAGTCCCAAGTCTTCTTTTATTAACAGTAATCTTTTGTTCCTACTATCTGTCCAATTTTGTCCTTGCAAAATTCCTATATATCCTGGCTCCCCGTTTTGCCTCCTCGGAGCAGTTTTCTTAGGGTTACTTGAGATTCTGCATCCTGGGCTTCAGTAAGTCCACTCAGTAAAACATAACTCTCACCTTTCAAGTTATGAATATATTTTTTTTAGTTGACACGGTGCTAAGGGGGAAGTACAGCTATAAACACTTATGTTAAAAAAGAAGAAAGGGCTTCCCTGGTGACGCAGTGGTTGAGAGTCCGCCTGCCTATTCAGGGGACACAGGTTCGTGCCCTGGTCTGGGAGGATCCCACATGCCGCGGAGCGGCTGGGCCATGAGCCATGGACGCTGAGCCTGTGCGTCCGGAGCCTGTGCTCCGCAACGGGAAAGGCCACGACAGTGAGAGGCCCGCGTACCACAAAAAAAAAAAAAGAAGAAGAAGAAAGAGGGACTTCCCTGGCAGGCCAATTGTTAGGACTCTGCACTTCCACTGCAGGGGGCACGGATTTGATCCCTGGGTGGGGAACTGAGATCCTCCAAGCTGTGCCTCATGGCAAAAAAAAAAAAAAAAAAAAGAAGAAGAAGAAGAAGAAAGATTTCAAATCAACAACCTAACTTTACAATTTAAGGGACTAGGAAAAAAACAAGCTAAACCCAAAGCTACCAGAGGAAGGAAATAATAAAGATTAGAACAGAGATAAACAGATTATCGAATAGAAAAACAAAACAGAAAATCAACAAAAGCAAAGATAATTGACAAATATTAGCTAGATGAACTAAGAAAAAAAGAAGACTCAAATACTAAAATCAGAAATTAAAGTGGGGACATTACTACCAATTCTACAGAAATAAAAAGGATTGTAAGAGTACTATGAACAATTGTACACCAACAAACTGGATAACCCAGATGAAGTGCGGATTCCTAGAAACACAAAACCTAAACTACAAAGAAACAGAAAATCTGAATAGAACTAATACTGAGAAGGAGATTGAATCTGTAAATCAAAAATCTCTTGGCAAAGAAAAGCCCTGGACCCAACGGCTGACCCCAGTGAATTCTACCAAATATTTAAAGTACTAAGGCCAATCCTTCTCACACTTTTCTAAAAAACTGAAGAGGAGGAGACATGTCCTTACTATTCTATAAGACCCAGCATTGCCTGATAACAAAGCCAGACAAAGACCCTAGACAATAAGAAAACTACAGACCAATGTCCCTTATGAACACTGATACAAGGTCCTCCACAAAACACTAGTAGACTGAATTCAGGAGCATGTTAAGTGTTCCACACTCTCTCCCCGTGACCTGTGACCTCGCTGCACCCAGGGCGCGCTGTGTGCCCTCCAGGACCTGTGAGTGATAGACCTGTCTTTTCAAAGTTCCCTGATGGTTGTTGCCGAGGGCATACTGCAGTCACACTGAGAACCCCAGGGGCCGGTCCAGCCACAACACCGTCTCCGGGAAATGTCTGTGGGGCTCCAGGCAGGTAGTACAGCCCAGGCGAGCGCCCCAGGCATTCCCAGAGGTGGCGTCACTATCAGCGGGCTGAGACCAAAACAACACACAATGGAACCTTATTCAGCCTTAAAAAGGAAGGGCATTCTGACACCTGCTACAACACAACTGAACCTTGAGGACACTGTGCTCAGTGAAGTAAGCCAGTCACAGAAGGACAAATGCTGTTTGATTTCATGATATCAGATACTGAGAGAGGTCAAAATCATAGAGACGGAAAGTAGGGTGGTGGGGCGAGGGGCTGGGGGAGGGGGAGGGGGACGAATGTTTATGGGGACAGAGTTTCAGTTTTACAGGATGAAGAGTTACAGAGATGGATGGTGCTGATGGCGGCACAACACAGAGTGTACTTCATACCAGTGAACTGTACACTTAAAACTGGTTAAAGTGGTACATTTTATGTTATATGTATTTTACCACAGTAAAAAATTTGAAAGAAAAAGTGGTTGAGGAGAATAAGTCTAGTTTGGAGGAATAGAGGTAACCAACAGATAGTGTAATACCCTCTCCTAAGTATATACCCACGAAAAATGAAATCACCTATTCACATAAAAACTTGTACATGGATATTCAGGCCAATATTTCTTACAATAGCCAAAGCATAGAAACAACCCAAATGACCATAGACTGGTAAATGGATACATAAAATGTGTCCATCCACACAATGGAATGTTATTTGGCAGTAAAAATAAATGAAGCACTGACACCCACTACAGCTTGGGTGAACCCCGGAAACATTGTGCTAGGTGAGAGAACCAGGCACAGGCCACGTAGCTATGATTTCTTTTCATGAAATGCCCCAAATGGGCAAAAACATAGAGACAGGAAGTAGATAGGTGGTTCCAGGGGCTGGGGGGAGGGGGGCTGCATGGTGATGACTAGGGGAGCAGGGTTTCTTTGGGGGGTGAAGAAGGTTCTAAAATTGATTGTGGTGATGGATGCACAACCAGGAATACACTACAAGCCTTTGAAACACACACTCTAAACAGATGAATTACATGGTATGTGAATTATACCCCAGTAAAGCTGTTTATCAAAAAACAAAAAGCAAACAGAAAAGAAATTTTGTCACAAAATAATTGGGACCTCCTGGCAGTCCAATGGTTAGGACTCCGCGCTTCCACTGCAGGGCGCTGGCTCGATCCCTGGTCAGGGAGCTAAGATCCCACATGCCGCGTGGTGCGGCCAAAAATAAAGAAAAAGAAAAAAAAAGAGAAAGGAGTTATGTAACAAAATAATGACTCACGTTTGTTAGGGCAACCTGCTCAGTTCAGAGGAAAGTGCAGTGTGGTGAATGGGGAGCCCTGATTTGTGGAGGATCGCACTGAAGAGCCGGCCGGACGCACCTACTGTGCCCCGTGAACCGTCTCCTCTTAACACGTGTGGCTGGGGGAGTCGTGGAATCGGTGAGGGAACGGGGAGCCCCTGGCCAGCTCTGCTGGTCAGCGGCACCCCAGAGGGCTGGGCCTGCTCCCTCTCCGTGCCTCTCAGGCCAGCTCACACACAGGGAGAGGGGCAACTGGCACTTACATTAATTTTTGAAATCATATTTTATTTATTTATCTAAACAGAAAACACACGTATACGGTAGGAAATTCAAAGGGGACAAAAGGGGTTTACGTGACGAGCGGGTCCCCTAGACACCTAGTTTTCACCCCGGAAGCAATCAGTCACTGGCTTGGCCCCTGTGCTTCCAGAGCCGTCCATGCTGCAACATTCTTTTTCTCCACGTTTGGGCATCTTCTGCCAGATTTTCACTCCTCCACAGATTGATCTGTTCATGCCTTAGAACTTGCCTTGATTATCCAAGGTTTTTAACACGTCCTAATATGATAGAGCTAGCTCCACCTCATGGCTGTTCCCTTCCCAGAATTTTCCTGGCTATTATCTATTTAGCCAGAAAATCCTTTATTCACACTACCCAATCAATCTACAGATTTAATGCGATCCTTATCAAATCATGCATGACATTTTTCACAGGACTAGAACAAATAATCCTAACATTTATAAGGAACCATAAAATACTCAGAATTGCCAAAGCAGTCTTGAGGAAAAAGAACAAAGCAGGAGGCATAACCCTCCCAGACTTCAGACAATACTACAAAGCTACAGTAATCAAAACAGTGTGGTATTGGCTCAAAAACAGACATATGGATCAATGGAACAAAATAGAGAGCCCAGAAATAAACTCACACACCTATGGTCAATTAATCTTTGACAACAGAGGCAAGAATATACAATGAAGAAAAGACAGTCTCTTCAGCAAGTGGTGTTGGGAAAGCTGGACAGCTGCATGTAAATCAACGAAATTAGAACACATCCTCACACCACACACAAAAATAAACTTAAAGTGGCTTAGAGACTTAAACATAAGACATGACACCATAAAACTCCTAGAAGAGAACATAGGCAAAGCATTCTCTGACATAAATCACACCAGTGCTTTCTTAGGTCAGTCTCTCAAGGCAAAAGAAATAAAAGCAAAAATAAACAAATGGGACCTAATCAAACTTACAAGCTTTTGCACAGCAAAGGAAACCATAAACAAAACATAAAAACAAACTACAGAATGGGAGAAAATATTTGCAAACAATGTGACCAGCAAGGGCTTAATTTCCAAATATACAAACAGTTCATACAATTCGACAACAAAAAAACAAACAGCCCGATCAAACAATGGGCAGAAGACCTAAGTAGACATTTCTCCAAAGAAGATATACAGACGGCCAACAGGCACACGAAAAGATGCTCAACATCACTAATTATTAGAGAAATACAAATCAAAACTACAATGAGGTATCACCTCACACTGGTCAGAATGGCCATCATCAAAAAGTCTGCAAATAGAACAAACATATGGACCCCAAGGGGGGAAAGTGGCTGGTGGTGGTGGGATGAATTGGGAGATTGGGATTGACATATACACACTAATATGTATAAAATAGATAACTAATAAGAACCTGCTGTATTAAAAAGTAAATAAAATTAAATTAAAAATTTTTTTTAAAAGCATTAGAAAAAAGTCTACAAACAATACATTCCGGAGAGGGTGTGGAGAAAAGGGAACCCTCCTACACCGTTGGTGGGAATGTAAATTGGTGCAGCCACTGTGGAGAACAACACGGAGGTTCCTTTAAAAAGTAAAAACCGGCTCTCCGCCCAACTGCCACCGTGCTGCCATCACGGGCACGAGCAGTGTGCAGCCCATCAAGCTTGCCAGGGTCACCAAGGTGCTGGGCGGGACCGGTTCGCAGGGACAGTGCACGCAGGTGCGCATAGAATTCATGGGCTACACGAGCCCTCCATCATCCGAGACGCGAAAGGCCCTGTGTGCAAGGGCGACGTGCTCAGCCCCACTGGAATCACAGCAAGAGGCTAGGAGGCCATGCCGAACTTGGGACTGGGTCCTGGACGTCTCGTGACCACTTGGCCCGTGAGGGTGACCCACTGTTGATAAAGTGTTTAGATTGTAAAAGAAAAGTGGAAACAGAGCTACCATATGACCTTGCAATCCCACTCCTGGGCATATATCCAGAGAAAACCATAATTCGAAAAGATACATGCACCCCAGTGTTGATAGCAGCATTATTTACAACAGTCAGGACATGGAAGCAACTTAAATGTCCATCCACAGAGGAATGGATAAAGAAGATGTGGCACATATACACAATGGAATATTACTCAGCCATAAAAAAGAATGAAACGATGCCATTTGCAGCAACATGGATGGACTTAGAGATTGTCATACTGAGTGAAGTAAGTCAGAGAAAGAGAAATATGGTATGATATCTCTTATACGTGGAACCTAAAAAAATGATACAAACGAACTTATTTACAAAACAGAAGCAGACTCGCATAGAAAAGAAATTTACGGTTACCAAAGGGTAAGCAGGGGGAGGGATAAAAAAAAAGAAAATACTTTACTTTGTTTATTTACACTTTAAAAAGAGTCAGTATAGTTAAAAGTATTCTTTCGATATTTTTATTGGGATCACATTAAGTCTATGGATTTACTTACCTACAATCTTTCTCTTCATGGTATCAAATCTTCAGTCCAAGAATTCTATGCCTTTTCATTTGTTCACATATTCCTTTGTAGCTCTGGCTCCTTAAGGCTCCTCCTGGAGACTGTACCCTTTGTGTCACTGCTGCAAGTGGTGTCTGAACAAGTCAAGAGCATCCGATGTTCCTGCCCATCTGGCCTCCTCACCGTTTGTCTTGGTGTCAAACCACACAGATGTGGCATGAGGGCATCGCACCTGTATTTACCTGCATGATTACCCTTCTCGTACAGCTATTCCTCCTGACTCTTCTCTGTTTCCAATCTGGGGCCTTTTTCTCCCAGCCTGAAAAGCTTCATTATTTCATCACACGAGTTTTGTTAACAACAAGTTCATTCCAAGGTCTGACATTTTTATTTACCCTTCACGTTTGAAGGATATTTTTGCTTTGCATGAAATTCCAGGCATGCAGGGATTATTCCTTTGCTTATGGTTGTTTGTTTTGTTTCTTTATGGTCAGCTCAGGGGTGATGTGTTTCACCGTCTTCTGACTGCGCTGTTTCTGCTGCAGTGAGAGCTAACATGCTAACTGCTGATCCCTAAGGGTGATGTCGTTTTCCTTTGGTTGCTTTTAGATGTTCTCTTGATGTTGGCTTGCAGGAGCCGGCTGTGACGTACCGAGCTGTGGTACGTTAACTATACTGACTATACTATATAGGAACATCTGATGCTCAGCCAGCGGCAGCCTGTCCGTGATGCTCCGGTGTTCCCGCCCCACCCTTCTGTAAACAACAACTCACCCCCTGACACAAGGTTTCTGGCTCACCTGTACTTCCCCTGCCCCGGCCCTGGAATTGCTGATCCACCGAGGTGGATCCCGGGCTCCTTTTGGTGGAGGACGGTATTTAGGAGCCCAGGTCTGGGCGCTGGGTGTGCTCGCTGCTCTTGGGCTGCTGGTCCCCAGACGTCCCTGGTCCAAAGTGGGGAATACACGGTTTCTCATGTCTACGATTATGTCCATATCCACCTGCATATTTCGAAAATGATAAGTTCACACAGATGCCATCAATTACAATCTGAGTCAGAGTTTACAGTCATTTTCTCTCTTGAAATGTGTAACTCCCTTTGCTGACAGTAAGAAACTCAGGTCCCGGGCTTCCCTGGTGGCGCAGTGGTTGAGAATCCGCCTGCAGATGCAGGGGACACGGGTTCGTGCCCCGGTCCGGGAAGATCCCACGTGCCGCGGAGCGGCTGGGCCCGTGAGCCGTGGCCGCTGAGCCTGCGCGTCCGGAGCCTGTGCTCCGCAACGGGAGAGGCC
>NC_041221.1:15965760-15971621 GCF_002837175.3 Physeter macrocephalus | reverse complement strand
GGGGACGGCAGGGGGAGGCCCGCGTACCGCAAAAAAAAAAAAAAAAAAAAAAAAAAGGAAACTCAGGTCCCATTGTCCTCAATGTGCTTACGTGTTTGATCCACCCCTTTAGGGAACCCATCTCCATCTCGCCCCCCCAGGACAGCCTCTTCCTCTCACGCGTGTGGGTCCCCTCACCTGCTTGGGTTCCAACACAACATGCCAGGCCAGACCTTTGTCCCCACCCCCATCTGCCTGGTGTGCTTGGGCCTGACCATGCAGGATACCCCACCCCACCTCCCCGGCCTCTGGCCGGGGGTCCTCACCTGCCATGGGCAAGGTTACCTGGGCACAGGTAAGTGACAGGAGGAGCAGCCAGGGAGCCAGCTGAGACGGGGGCCCCAGGAGCCTGAGCCTGACTTGGAAAGGGGGCTTGGCAGGAGAAAAGGCCCTGGGGCCGCATGAAGCCTGAGGAGCCCCAAGGAGGTGGGAGGGGGCTTTGTGAAGCGCGTGCTAGCTGCAGGCCCCACGGTGGGAACCCCACTGCCCAGCGCTGGACCTGGGGAAGCGTTACTGGGTGTGATCCCTTTCTGTGCTTCCCCCATCCCGGGCAGTATTCCAGGCAAAGGCTGGAACACCTGATAAAGCACCAGTTAAACCCCGTTTCTTCATCTGCTTCTCGTTTACGTGACAGGCAGACCAATCTCATGAGGGGTTGGGCCGGCCCCTTATCTCCCAGCACAGGGAAGTGGGCAATGCTCCCTGCAAAGGCTTTGAGCTCCTGCGGGGAGAGAGCCAGCCCTAGGAGAGCCCACTGGCCAGAACTCAGGACAGGGAAGGAGATGGACTCACAGCGGACACCCCGAGCCTGGCGAGGCGCGTGCGGGGGCCCCACGTGCAGCGTGCAGGCGCAGGGCTCTGGCGTGTGCGCCCCGGCGCTGCTGGCCTGGCTGCTGGACACCGTGCACCCGCAGCCGCTCGCCGCCCCCCGGATCAGCAGCGGCGGGGTCCCGGTGGCCAGCCTGCAGTGGCTCTCCGTGCGGGCCCCCTTCCTGCTCAGCCTGTGGATGCTCGTGGCCCTGTCGTCCGTCCTGGTGAGCACGTGCATCGGGTCGGGGCCACCCCTGTCCGCGGGGCAGGCCTCTCGAGTGTGTGGGGGGGTCCTGGCTCTGGCTCAGGACTCCTCGTGCCCCGTGACGATCTCGGGTCAGCACTCCCTTCCGGAACACCAGGTGGACCCCCGAGGCCCCTCAGCCGCCCTGCCTGGGGTCTTAGTCCCGCTTCTCCCAGAGTCGTAGGGGGCGGAGGGCTGAGCCGGGGAGGCTGATGGGCCTTTGGGGGCCCCTCTGAGGGGAAATGAGTCATCCGAGCACACGGGCACCGTCCCGGCTGACGCGACAGCCGCAGAGCCCCAGGAAGTGGTGAGGCCAGGGGCCGGCCTCCTGTCTGCTCAGCACACAGAGGGTCCTGCGCCCTCGTGGGCCGGGGTCTCCTCTTAGCACGTTCACTTAGCTGTTCTTGTACTGAGTGTGAAAGGATGAATGCCAACTACCCCATATTTTCACAGACTTAAACTGGCGGAGCCGGGATTTGTGAGTGTTTATTCCTTCTAAGCGCTTAGCCGCTTGGTAAGAGCGTACAGGATCAGTCAGCTCTGAGGATAAGCTGGACTTCGGGGCTGCGGTATCAAATTAAATTAAAAACTGACATCCAGCATGTGATCAATCAAGACAAGACAGCGTATTCTATTATGTCTGAGGCCAACGACCTCTTTGCAAGGAGGGTCGACGTGGCCAGGATACTCCCCTCGGTGCCGTTGTCTGCGCGGGGCGGTCACCCACGAGCGTGAGCGGCGTGTCTGTGCGCGGCTGAGGGTCCCTTCCAGGCTGCCAGCCACCGATGGCCACATGTCCTTCCTGCTGGTAGAAGTGCCGACCCCCGGGTAGCCATGTCCCTCGGGCGCACGGGCCAGCGAGGAAAGGAAGGTAAGACTTTGCTAATTGAAGACAAGATGCAGGGCTCTCTCGGCACAGCCGGTTTCCTGGCCCTAGAAATTTCCCCGGGCAAGAACACACGCGCACCTACCTCCCCCTCTGCTGCTGTGGCAGAAGGGACCCGCCCCCTGGGATCCCAGAGAGAGCCTGGAAGGGCCTGGCGAGGGGCCCACGCCTACCTGCAGAATGACCCGAGGCCGAGAAGGGACTAGACAGCCAAGGTCTTGCCCCCGGCTGCAGGGGGCTGGGGCCGCGTCCCTCCAAGGTAGGAAACGGGCAGGGACAGCACGGCCAGAGCCCAGGCGGGTCCACGAGGTGCTGCCTGAGTCTGGGCCGGGTGGCAGGTGTCCAGGCGTGGCTGCAGCTGCCTACCCCAGAGCAGGAGTGGACCAGACCGAGATGGCGCTGGCCATCGGCCTGTAGTTCAGGAGGGAAGTGATAGCCAGGGTGACAGCACTCGGGCAACCGTGAGCGTGGACGAGGCCACGCTGGGTGGGCAGAGCCATCCATCCAGGGCGCTGACAGCCCTTTCCTCCGTGTGCTGGAGGAGGAGAGGCTTGGGGGCAGCGGGCTTGGCTTGGAGGGCCGGTGGGGAGAGCTCCGAGGGGATTCTGGTGGGAGGCTTGACTTCCAAGGTAGGAGGACACACAGCTTGTCTACGTGCCGATAGGGACCCTCCTGTCAGCGGGACGAAGCAGGCGGTGGGAGGACCTAGGATCCTTTTAAACACGGAGCCGTTGCCAGGGAGGCCCCAGGGTGCCGATGCAGAGAAACGGGAGGCAGTGGAGGGAAATTCGAGGGCTGACTGCACTTTTGGGCCGGGTACCTGAGGCAGGGGCAGCGCGGGGCCCGGGTCGCTGGCCTGGAGCCCCTGCTGGTGGGTGACAGGAGCAGGAGGTGCGCAGTCGGGGTTCAGAGGACAAGCCTGGGGTGAGGCCGTGCAGTGAGGGGCCAGCGGGGCGGAGGCCAGGACTCCTGAAGGAACGGTCCGGGAAGGCGCTGAGTGTGCATTTCCACAATGATAGATTCAGGCAGGAGTAAACGGAGAGGGTGGCATTGATCCAGGAGCTGATGAAATGAGCTGGGGAAATGAGGGGACATGGCCTGGCGGCAGATGGTCATAGGTGATGACCTGGGTTTTTAGGGAGGGGTCCAGAGTCAGTGGAAGAATTCTAGGGGCAGGCAGAGCCTCGTGGACACACAGTGGTGAAACGAGGGGTGGTCCGGGAGGCGGGGCTTCCCGCGAGGGGCACAGATGGAGAGAAGGGACGGAGTGGGGTGGGTCCCGAGGACTCAGGGCAGGGAGGAGGCGAGTGGGGAAGGGACGTGGTGGCCTCTTCACCCCCAGGAAACGGAGCTGGGTGCAGGCTCAGCCCAGGCCCGCCCTCCCCTTGACCGTGGTGACGGGGTTGCGTGCGGGGACAGTCCAGGAATCCCCGGGCTTGTGGGCGCGCCTGCAAGGGTGGCAGACTTTGCAGGACTGAGGCATCCGTGTGTCTGTGCAGAAGCGTGGCTATTCGGACAACGTGGACTCAGGAGGGCTCGCACGAACGCCCTTCCACCTGCGCCGCTGCTTCTCACCAGGAACATCCTCAGCGGTGAGCTGTGCACGGCCCACGGCGACAGCCAGAAAGCTGCAGGAGCGTCACCTCGCAGGCTTCCCTGGGGAGCCCCTCCGTTAGCCAAAGGTGGCCCCTGCAGCCATGGGGGTGGATCTGAGGGGCACAGCCCACCTGCCCCGGCGGGCGGGCTTGTCTGCACGGGCCTGTCCCTGTTGTACGGGGACGAGAGCTCTGCTGGGGGAACGCACGTGCGCACTGGACTAGGGTCGCGGGTGCCCGACGGAGCCGTTCCACCCACCCCGCCAGGGCTTCAGAGAGTCCCACGCCCTACAGTCCTCGCAGCTCAGGGCTGATCAGACCTTCGCGTTTCAGGCTTTCTGTGGTATCTCGTTCTGGTTTTGTTTGCGTTTGCTTGACTTGCTGCTGAGGCTTTTTATATATTTACTTATTGGCTACTTGGATTTCCGCGACGATGACGTACCGTTTGAGCCTTTGGTCCACCTTCCTTGTTCTCGTTTGTAGGACTCTGTGTGACCCGACACCGCTGCTTTGTCACCCATGCGTCGTCACAGACCCTCCCCAGCTCCAGCTTACCTTTCCTCCCTTAAACCATGTCTTCTGAGTGCATAGGAGTTTTCTTTTAATGTAGTCAGATTTATCTGTGTTTTATGGTTAGGGTATTTTTGTCCTATGTAAGCCATCTTTCCAAAAGGACACCTAGGCTTTTTTCCATATAGACACTTACTCATCCAGTGCCCTTGACTCACGAAGACCATCCTTTACCCGTGAGCCTGAGAAGCACCTTTTTCGCAAGTCAAGCGACCATCGCGCTCTGTCTGGGTTCCCTATTGCCTCCCGCCCTCTGTCCAGGCCCGGCCTCTCCTAACCACTGCGGTTTGTTAGTCGGGACGCCCAGGGGAGCCTGTTCCGCTACGCACAGTCCACTCAGGCTGGGCCGCTTAAACACAGACACGTTGTCTCTCAGTTCCGCAAGCTGTACGCCCAAGATCCAGGTGTCGCAGGGTGGGTTCCTCCTGAGGCCTCTCTCCTGGGCGTGTAGACAGCCGTCTCCTCCCCCTGTCCTCACATGCTTGTCCCTCTGTGTGTATCTGTGTCCTGATGTCCTCTTCTTATAAGGACCACCGTCACTTTGGTCCTTAAGGCAACTCCTGTGACCTCATTTCACCTTAATTACTTCCTAAATTACTTCCTTAATTAAGTAACCTTAATTACTTCCTTAAAGACCCAGTCTCCAAATATAGCCTCATTGAGGGTTAGGGCTTCAACATAGATATCGGCGGGGGCACAGTTCTGTCCATAACACCTGCCTCATTCATCTTTAAGAGTGTTCTGGGCTATTCAGAGCTTCACGCATGTCCATGTAACGTTTGGAATGAGTTTGTCAAGTACAGCAAAATCCTCATTGGGATTTTTATTGGGAATATATTGAATCCACAGATAAAAGTATTTTGCAAATTGAGTCTTCTGATACAAGAACATGCCCTATTTCCTAATTTGGAAGACAAAGTACAGCCCCCTCCATAAAGGGAGGGTTCTCGGATAATCAGCTTGTTTCCAGGTAGCATTCTGTTCTCCCCCAGTCAACGGGACCACACTGGAGGTGAGTTTTTGGCCTCTGCTGTTGGCAGACTGGATGCTCAGCCTTGGTGTGGGGATGTGGGCTTTGCTAAGCCCCTGCAGAGCCTCTGTCTCTGCCGCCTTGGCCACTTTGCCCCTGGGCTCACTGAGCCACAGTCCTTTGTCCACTTGCGCATGGAGGGACCCTCTGCTGTCGGCATCCCCTGGTGGGCATTCGGGAGGGACCCCAACATCTTAATGCTCTGTGCGTGTCCCAGGGGGTCCATCCACAGCTCCGTCTCCACCCCAAAGACCACCTTGTCACCAGTGTTCCAACCAGGGATGAGATTTGCTGCCCAGGGAGACATTTGCATTGTCTGGAGATATTTTTGGTTGTCCCACCGGGGAATAGAGCCCCCTGCATCTAGCAGGGAGAAGTCAGGGATATTGCTAAACATCCTACAATGCACAGGTTGCTCCCATCAACAAAGAATTACCTGGCCCCAAATGTCAACAACTGAAGTTGGACCCTTACCTCACACCTTATAAAAAAAATTAACCAAAATGGATACATGACCTAAATGTAAAACCTAAAACTATGACCCTTCGGGCTTGCCTGGTGGCGCAGTGGTTGAGAGTCCGCCTGCCGATGCAGGGGACACGGGTTTGTGCCCTGGTCCGGGAAGATCCCACATGTCACGGAGCGGCTAGGTCCGTGAGCCATGGCCGCTGAGCCTGCGCGTCCAGA
>NC_041221.1:15879280-15965710 GCF_002837175.3 Physeter macrocephalus | reverse complement strand
GAGCCTGTGCTCCACAACGGGAGAGGCCACAACAGTGAGAGGCCCGCGTAACGCAAAAAAAAAAAAAAAAAAAAAACAAACCATGACCCTTAGAAAAAAACATAGGGCAAAATTGTCACAGCATTGGATTTGGCAGTGATTTCTTTGATATGACACTAAAGGCACAGACAACAAAAGAAAAAATAGACAAATCGGACTTCATGAAAATGTTAAATTCTTGGACATCAAAAGACACTATCAACAGAATAAAAAGACAAACCACAGAATGGGAGAAAATATTTGCAAGTTATATATCTGATAAGGATTTAATATTCAGAATATATAGAGAACTCCTGAAACTCAACAACAGCAAAACAACAATTCGAAAAAGGGTAAAGGACTTGAATAGACATTTCTTCAAAGAAAATATACAGATGGTCAATAAGCACATGAAAAGCTACTAGTCATTAGGGAAATGCAAATCAAAACTACAATGACATACCACTCCACACTCCTTAGGACGGTTTCTATCAAAAAGAAAAAAAGCCAGAAAACAGTAAGTATTGGCAAGGATGTGAAGAAATTGAAACCCTTGTGCACAGTTGGTGGGAAGGTAAACTGGGGCAGCCTCTGTGGAAAACAGTAGGGAGCTTACTCAAAAAATTAAAAACAAAATTACCATATGATCCAGCAATTTCACTTCTGGGTATATACTCAGAAGAATCGAAAGCAGGCTCTGGAAGAGATATCTGTACACCCGTGTTCACAGCAGTATTAGTCACAGTAGCTAAAGTGTGGAAGCAACCCAAGTGTCCATTGGTGGATGAAAGGATAGCAAAATGTGATATGTCCACACAATGGAATATTATTCAGCCTTAAAAAGGAAGGAACTCCTGACACCTGCTAAAACATGGATACAATCTTGAGGACTTTATGTTAAGTAAAATAAGCCAGTCACAAAACAACAAATGCCCTGTGATCCCACTTACAGGACCTCCCTAGAGCAGTCAACTTCACCGAAACAGAAAGCTGGACGGTGGTTCCCAGGGGCTGGGGGAGGGGGAGTTAGTGTTTAATGGGGACAGTTTCAGTTTGGGAAGATGAGAAAGTTCTGGAGTTGGATGGTGGGGATGGTTGCACAACAACATGAAGGTACTTGATGCCGCCGAGCTGTGCACTTAGACATGGTGAAGACGGTAAACTTCGTGTTATGTGTGCTTTACCACAATGAAAGACTTGGGCATAAAATGCCAACAATGCTAAGGTTGAGGGACCCTGGATAAACCCTCCCAGAAACCTGCCAACGTCCCTCCACGTCCTGCACATGCCCGTGAGTGTCCCCGGCGCCCCGCCCACCACCAGCGCTGAGGCCACTTCCACACCCGTGAGTGGCTGCGGCTGCTTCCTCACGGCGCCCCGCCCCCGTGTCTCCCCATCTGCTTTTCCTCATTTTCTCCTGCAGTCTGTGCTGCCACGTGGACTGTCCCCCTTCAGCTGAAGGCTTCTCCTTGCTATGTCGTTTGTGTTGGTAGCACAGATCTGCTTTCGCTTATCCGAAAACATCTTTATTTTGCCTTCATTTTGGAGGATACTTTCAGTGAGTATAAGATTGTAGGTTGGCAGGATTTCTTTTCTTCTGCCACCTTTCAGATGTCATTCAGTTTTCTTTTGGCTTCCATTTTCAAGGTCGGGAAGACTTGCCCTACCACATAGCAAGATTTATTATAAAATCATTTATTAAGAGCATGTTACATTGGCTCAGGAATATGCAAATAAGAAAATTAGATTCTTACTTCAAACAAAAAATTTGGATTACTTGTCTTTTTCATACTGATTCCCAGAAATTCTAGTTTTCTGGATACTAATATCTGTTCTATGAGTTGCAAATATCTTCTCACAGTCAATAGCTTTTTCTTTCTTTCTTTCTTTTTTTTCATTTCTAAGGTGTATTTTCTTGAAGAGGAGTTTTAAAATTTGAAACTAACTTAATGATAAACCTATCTTTTGAGATGTTTTATTTCGCTTATGGTATTTTCCCTCCACCTGGAAGACAACATGGTTCTTATTTAGCTTTTGTCTAGCAAACTTGTAAGTATTTAGTCAGTTAGCTATAAGCTAATAAGTAATCTCAAAAGTGTGGAAAATAACATTCTCATCTTGAGACAGGTCATCTTATTGCCTGAGAAGTATCTGGTTCAGCTCTGCCCCAGAGGAGGGGGTGTCCATACAGCAAGACAGTAGTGCCTTGTCTCTCCTTAATCGTAACAGGAACATAAAAGGCCATCCCAGTATCACAGCATGTCTATCCCTTTGGGAAGGATTGCTCGGTCAGGGAGTGGCGTGCAGTGTTTCTTGCCTATGAAATAACACAGTAATACCTCCTACCTCACTGGCTGTGACAAAGATGAACTGATATAACTGCTTACACTGTGTGCCCCACTGTGTCAGCTCCCTTGTTTTTTTCCTAACGGGCAGATACACTGGGACCCTGAACAGTGTGGGTGGTCCAGACAATGTGGGTGGTCCGTGCAGGGTGAGTGATCCGCAGGATGGGTGATCTGTGCAGGGTGGGTGGTCCAGACAATGTGGGTGGTCCGTGCAGGGTGAGTGATCCGCAGGATGGGTGATCTGTGCAGGGTGGGTGGTCCAGACAATGTGGGTGGTCCGTGCAGGGTGAGTGATCCGCAGGATGGGTGATCTGTGCAGGGTGGGTGGTCCATGCAGGGTGGGTGGTCAATGCAGGGTGGGTGGTCCGGGCAGGGTGGGGTCCGGGCAGAGGAGAGACAACCATGGAGACATCAGGCTCTACCCCTTTCCCCAGTGGGCTTTCCTCGAGTGTGGCTTGAGTGCTGGTCTGGGCGCCGCTCCGGCATCACAGCCAGGCCGTAACCCTGGGCGTCATCTGGAAACCTGCTGCTGCCCCGGCGGCCTTGCCCTCATCCTCTGCACCGGGACGCAGCGGCCGTCCAGCAGGTGGCAGGCCCGTCACCTCGCTGGGGCCGCCAGCCCTGAGGTCCCCTCTCGCTGCTCGCTGCTTCTCTCTCTTTTCAACCCACCGCACAGAAGGAACGCTGCTGTCCTGACATTTTCCTGTATCTTGGGAATGTACACGCTCCTTTTGTTTATTCTCGCAAGGTTTTTATACTTAATCAGAGTTAAGGGTAGGAGGTCAGAATCCAGAGAGCACGGCTGAGAACCCTCCCAGAAGCTCCAGGAGCCCTCGGGTTCCCTGAAAGGTGACATGGGGGCCGCTGTTCCATGCTGTGTTGGGGAGAAGGGGCAAACTCAGGAGGTGGGGGCCTGGGTACATGCTGGCACTCTGCCCCCCTCCTGCTGGCCTCCGCCATGGAGACAATCCCAGGAGCACAGAAGCCGGCTCCCGGGGCAGCACTGGTCTCCAGAACCCCAAATCCTCACCTGGCTTCTCCAGTCAGTCACGGAGAGAAGAGATCCTCCCAAACTCCACATGAAGACAGATAAGTAACTGTAGCTTCTTTTTCAGTACCAAAGCCCCCCACACGCCACTTCTCAATGTTTCAACGTCCTCAGCTTGGGGAAGATTAACAAGTGTGTGTCCGTAAGAAACGGTAGAGAGGCCGGAGGGTCTTTACCTATTCCCTCACCCGCCGGCGCAGCTGGGCCATGGCGCACTGCCATCGTGGCACTGCCAGGAAGTGGGGCCGCGAGATCTGGAAACCAAACCTGTGCTGGCCCCCCGCCTGCTTCCACCGGTCAGACCCCTGAGCGTCCGTGCTTCCCTCGGCCCGACGCCACGTCTTGGCCGCAGCCCCTGGTGGCCCAGGCTCCTTGGGGAGGAAAGGTGCATCCCAGGGACACCTGGAGGCCCCAGCATCACTGACCTCCTGGCAGGCAGTGAGCTCCCTGCCGTTCATTTCCATCTCGGCTAACTTTCCCTACAAATACTGGGGCTGTGGTCTTATCTTTACATCAGATGTTTTGAATAGTAAATATCCAATGAACACGAAACAGCTGGGTCGCCCTTGCTTTGGTCCAGAATGGAGGCACGTCTGGGTTTTGTCTGTGCTCGAGAGAAGCTCTGGGGCCCAGCACTTAGCCCTGTGGTGGTCACGCTGGTCTCTTCTCTGACAGGAGCTGGGTGTGGGCACCCAGGGAGGGATGGACACGGCTTACTGTGTGTGGCAGGGTCCCCGGTGGGGCCCCGGGGCAGAGGTGTATGAGGAGAGCTCTCGGACCCGCAGCTGTGGGCCCCTGGGACGTCCCTGCAGCCCGACCCAGCGGCCGTGGCCGGGTGCAGCTGCTGCCCTGCTTGAGGCGGGCCGCCAACCTTCCCCGGCGCGGGTGGGAGCTGTGGCCCTTCGGGGGCGCCCGGGCGGCTGCCCTGCCTGCTGGGGCTTGGCGCTCACGCAAGTTATTCACAGGACAGCAATGCGAGGGAGGCCGTGCACGAGGTTCATAAGCGTTAAGCAACCCTCGCGAGGTCCCTTAGAGGGAGGGCTGCAGGCCTCGCCAAGGGACCATCCCAGCTGTCACCACCTCTGGGGCTCCTATTTATAGGAGCCTTGTGCCGTGTTGAGCATAGTTCTATATGTGGCCCAAAATTCCTTTGAGAAGGACCTAGGGGTGAACACCCTAAATAAACAACCGGAGTGATTTGTTGAAAGGTAAAGACTCGTTTATTTCCCTCGTCATAAACCTGCAGTGGTAACTGAGCGGGGACCTGCCCGGCAGCGAATTCGGCGGCCGGGGCGCCTGCTGAGGCCCTCGGTGCCTTCGGGACCTTCTTGTAGACACGTGCTGGGTGGCTGGTGCGAGACTCCAAACGGGGGAGGCAACACCGGAAACAACAGAGCCAGGGGCTGCCCCTCCTCGCGTGGCTTATTCCTGGCTCTCTCTGAGCGGGCCTGGCCGGCACCCGCAGTTCAGTCTGCAGAGCAGATGCTGGGCACACACTGTCCAAATAACTCTTCTATTTGCTTGTAGCCGGGTGTGTCCACTGTAAAAAATCTGGGAGCTGTAGAGAAGTATAAGCTGATGAAACGAAACCGCTCCCAAGTCGCGTGGTCTGGAGCCTGTCGGGACCTCGCTGAGCGTCGTGCCGTCAGCAGCCACGTGTGACCCCCTCTCCTCTGCCGTCAGCGTCACGTGGCACATAAGAGGGTCCTGATTTTTTTTTTCTCCTAACATCACAGAGTGAACACTTTCCCATGTCATTAAAATTGTTTGAAATTGTAAAGGAAGCATGACGTCATCAGATGAGTACACTATAATTTATTTAATCAGTCCCTTCTTTAGGCTGCTCGCTGAAATGCATTTTACGGGCCCAAGCGTGTGTCCGTGTGCGAACACTGACCCTTCGACGCCCCCATGCCCAGCCCCGCGTGCAGATCCCACGTGTTTCCTCACCTTTCTGGTAACAAAGGGACTCTATAAACTGTGCCCAATCCAAAGACAAGACTGTCCGGGGGCAGCATTCAAGCCGGCACGACATGGATATTTACTCACCGTGCACTTGCTGCTAGAGGACCCTGGGAAGGTGGTGCCTGCAGAAACGGGCGAGGCCACCGGGTCAGGAGGCCGGCGAGACCCACAGGGCGCAGCCCCGAAGGTACCGGCTCATTTGTCCTTCGCAGCCGCCCAGCGTGATACTTGGGGCGGGGGGGTCCCCGTGGCTCTGGTCTCCTGGGGGGCAGGACACCAGCCCCAGCACAGTGGCTGAGGGACCAGCAGCCTTGGCTCCCAGAGCAGCGTGGGCAGGGCGGGGGCTCTCCCCACCTGGCGCCTGGGCCTCAGGTGAGCAGAGCAAAGAGCCCCTTGGATTCACCTGAGCCAGCAGCACCGCCTACGGTAGGCTGTCCCAAGGGCAGGCCACTGGCAGGAGCCCATCCTGACCACACGGCTCCGTGGGCCTGGCTTCCCTGGGCCGAGCGGCCTGCGGACAGGGACGTCAGGAAGGCCCGCGCCCCGCCGGGTCCCCCGCCGCCCAGACGAGCCGCACCCCGCCGGGTCCCGGGGCCCAGCCTGCCCCCGCGCCTGGGAACACAGCCCCCCTGGGGCAGCCGGCCCCTGACCCAGGCACGGCCCCCCACCTGCCTCGCCAGCCCCTCCCCGGCTGCCTGCCTAACAGCCCATGTCTCTCACCCCCTTTGCTGGTGCCAGGCTTGAACAGCCTTGACCCGGAGCCCCTGACCGCACCCCTCATCCCCTTTGCTGGTGCCAGGCTTGAACAGCCTTGACCCGGAGCCCCTGACCGCACCCCTCACCCCCTTTGCTGGTGCCAGGCTTGAACAGCCTTGACCCGGAGCCCCTGACCGCACCCCCGGGCTGTGCAAGCGGCTGGGCAGCGCCCGCGGCACTGAGGTGAGCCTGGCAAGGCCGAGCCCCGCGGTGCTGATGACAGCTCTTGAAGGTAGAGCTTCCCCTCCCCGGTCCGGCGGGCCCTGGGTGCGGGGGGGGGTCCAGGGCCTGACCCCACTCCCTGCCGAGGGCGTCCGCTCTGCCGGGGTCAGGGTGGCAGGAGGGAGACCCCGGTCTGGCGAGGCGCTCCTGGTCCCTCAGAGCCCCCGGAGCACGCCCTCTGCCTCCTGGGCCCCAGGCCGGGCCTCCCTCCTGCCGGGGGTCCCGGGTGCGCCCTGCTGGATGTGAGCGGGCAGGAGACAGCAGCGGGGGGACGCGCGCTCCTGAGCACCTGGAGGCTCCAGGCCCCGGGCTGAGCCACGGAGACAGCGCTCCTGCCTTGGTTCCCCAGCAGCAGGCCTAGCGCAGGGATAATGGGGTGTCACGAGGGCCACGCCTGTCACTCCGGGGACTTTACGGGCAGGAGGGGCCGCCTCCCAGGTCCTCCAACTGCACCAGGTACGCGGCGCCCCGCCCAGAGCGAGGCCACAGTGAGCTGAAGGGCGGAGGACGGTCCACGGCCCCCCCGGGCCCTGCAGGCCGGCTCCGGGGGCGCCGCTGGCAGGGTCTCGGCCTGGGCAGGCTGGCCCGCCTGCCGCCGTGAGGTCCAAGAGCCACACGCCGTGGAAAAGCCCCGTGTGGGTTCCCCGGGGTCAGGGTCACGGCCACGCCACGGCGGGCAGGACCGCAGGGCCGCCTTTCCCGATAAGCTCCTGGCAGCCGCTCCGGACTTGGAGGGACAAAGTCACTTTCTTGCACGGCCTTCCCGGCACCTGCCCGGCACCTGCCCAGTACCTGCCCGGCACCTGCCCGAGGCTGCCAGAGGCCGCAGAGGCTGAGCCTGCCGGGAACCCGGGAATCCAGCGCGGGCTCGCGGGGACGTCCCCGCCCCGCGCCCCGTGGGGTCCAGGGCCGATCCTGTGGGCTCTGTGGTGGGTGGTCCTCGTGGCCTTGAGGGGCTGCGGAGGCGGCAGCCCGAGGCCCCCCCGTCCCCGGGCCTTCACCCGGGTGGGGGGCCGCATGGGCCCGGGGGCAGGCAGGAAGGAGGCCCCCTCGGGTGGCCGGGGCAGCCACGCCTTCCTAAGGAAGGGCCCCCCTGCTCCTCATCAGCTAAGATAAGCGGCGTACCCTTGGGGAGCGGCCGGCGCGTGGCCTCCGGGAAGCGCCCTATCTGATGGCTGAGCTGCAGGCGCCACCACCCTCCGCCTGCTCGCACAATGGTAAAGCATCGAAGTCACACGGGGTGAAGAGGCCCCGGGCGGCGGCCCCTCCGCCGAGCAGAGCGGCGCCGAGCCTCGAGCCTGCGCGCGGCCAGAGGCCTGTGCGCTCCTGCCGCTGACCCTCTGCCCCTGAGCGGCGAGCCTGGCTAGAGGTGACTTGATCATAGACCGACGTGCAGACCCTCAGCCCCGGCGTCCAGGCAGGAGCCCCACCCGCGGTCAGGAGCCCTCGGGGGCGGGGGCACAGGCCTCCGCTCTGAGCCCCCGCCCAGCTGCTCCTGGTCTCCGGCCCAGCTGCGACGTCCAGCTCCAGTGATCGCTCCTGGCAGCTCATCACTCCTCCTTGGCTGATGGGGGCGTCGTAAACCACCAGAGGCTAACAGCTGGGCGTGGGCAGGGCAGAGACTCCGCGGCCCCTGAGGGTGGGCGTGCGGCCCGGGGCCCCGTCCTCGGGAACGGCCTCGACCCCACGAGCGCGGCCCTGACCACGCTCGCTCTCGCGTCTGGCGGTGACGAGGCCCCAGGGAGTGTCCCCGGAGGAGGCCTTGAGGCCTGCGGAGCAAAGCCCCCCGGGACCCAGAGCCGGTGGGCGTCCAGCTGAGGCTCCCTAAGGCCCCTGCCGCCCCACTGCCGTCCAGTGCCCCATCCAGGGTGCGTGTGCAGAAACCCCAGAGGCATTACCGCCTGGGCTGGCTGGCCTTGGGCACCGGTGTCTTCCTAATAAACAACACGTGAAACATCCCTAGATGCTCTCTCTTCACAGCTTTCGGGTAAAAGACAACTGATTCTGAGAGAAGCAGCCCCGCTGGTTCTGCTTCAGAGCCTCTGCTTCTGCCACGCGCTGTTCGCACAGCCTGCACGGACTGGGGCTGCCGGGGGCTGGGGCTGCGACTTCCCGCGGGGCTGGGGCTGCGACTTCCCGCGGGGCCGTTCCTGACCATCCCCGCCTTCATCCCTCATTCGCGGGTCCATGCTCCACGCGCGGGCACCAGGGCACCAGCACTGACTCAGGCAGAGAAACCCTGGCGCCCAGCTCCGCGCCAGGGGAGACAGACGCTACAGAAGCAGAAGGGGTGCGCTGGGGATCGCTGTCTTCAAGGCTGGAGGTCGGGGGTGGGGGTGCCGCTCAGCACGGCGTGAGGACGGGCCTGCAGGGCGGCGGGCAGCACAGGCTTTGTGGGGAGGGCAGCTCTCACAGAGGCCGGAGGCGGGGGAGAGGTCAAGAAGAGGTGTGGGCGCAGGGGCCAGGTCTCAGGTGGGCTTTGATTTCTCCAGGGGGCATCTGCAGGAGGCTGACGGCCCACCCACCTTTTCAAAGGATGGCCTCACCTCCTACAGGTCAAGGGCCTGGACCAGACCAGGGAGCTGTCACCAGCCAGGTGTCACGACCCCGCACTGCCTGTGACCATCGCCACGTCCTGCTCATCCTTGGGAACTGACCAAACACACTGTCCTGTCCAGACACACTCTCTGTTATCTTTTCCTATTTTTCAAGACTTAATTTTTCTAGAGCAGTTTTAGGTTCCGAGCAAAACGGAATGGAAGGTACAGAGAGTTCCCACATACCCCCCCTCCCTGCCCCCTCCACAGCCTCCCCCACTATCGACGTCCCCACCAGAAGGTACATTCGTTACGACTGATGAACCTATATTGGCTCAGCCTCATCACCCAAAGTCCAGCTTACACTGGCGCTCGCTCTTGGTGCCGTACAGTCTCTGGGTCTGGACAAATGTATAATAGCGTGTGTCTACCATTACGGTGTCACACAGAGTAGTCTCCCTGCCCTAAAATCTCCCTGTGTGCCACCGTTCATGCCTCCCAGCAAACCCTGGCAACCACTGGTCCTTTTAACGCCTCCACAGTCTTGCCTTTTCCAGAATGTCCTAGAGTTGGAAACCTACAGGATACAGCCTTTTCAGATCAGCTTCTCTCACTCAGTCACATGCATCTAAGGTTCCTCCACGGCTTTTCATGATTTGATACCTCGTTTATTTTAAGAGCTGAAAAATATTCCAGGGTCTGGATGAACCACAGTGTATCCATTCACCTGCTGAAGGACACCTTGGCTGCTTCCAAGTTTTGGCAATGATGAATACAGCTGCTATAAACATCTGTGTGCAGGGTTTTGGGTGGACATAAGTTTTCTCCTCCTTTGGATAAATACCGAGTAGTGGCGTGATTATGGATCAGATGCTGAGAGAATGTTTAGTTTTGTAAGAAACCACCAAACCGTCTTCCAAAGTGGCTGCACCAGTTTGCATCCCACCAGCAACGAGTGGGAATTCCCGTCGCTCATGGCCCGTGTCCCAGATTGTGGCTATTCTGATTGGTGTGTAGTGGTCTCTCGTTGCTCTAATTTAGAGTTCCCTGATGACGTATGAGCCGGAGCGTCTTTACATAGGCTTACGTGCGGTGTGTTTATCTTCTTTAGTGAGAGGCCTAGTAGGGTCTTTGGTCCATTTTCTAATTGGGTTGTTTGTTTTCTAAATGTTGAGTTTTTAAGAACTCTTTGGATAATAGTCATAATAGTCCTTCCTTTATCAGATGTGGCTTTTTTTTTTTTTTTTTTTTTTTGGCTGCGTTGGGTCTTCGTCGCCGCGCGCGGGCTTTTCTCTAGTTGCGGCGGAGCGGGGGCTGCTCCTCGTTGTGGTCCCGGGCTTCTCGTTGCAGTGGTTTCTCTTGTTGCGAAGCACGGGCTCTAGGCTCTCAGGCTTCATAGTTGGGGTGCAAGGACTTAGTGGCTCCGCGGCATGTGGGAGCATCCGGGACCAGGGCTCGAACCCGTGTCCCCTGCATTGGCAGGTGGATCCTTAACCACTGTGCCACCAGAGAAGCCCTATCAGATGTGTCTTTTGCAAGCATTTTCTCCAGTCTGTGCCTTATCTTCTCATTTTCTTGAAACTACCTTTTGCACAGCAGAAGTTTTTAATTTTAATGAAGGCCAGCTTATCAATTATTTCTTTCATGGGTCATATCTCGTTGTTGCGTCTAAAAACTCATCTCCAAACCTGAGGTCATCTAGGTCTCTCCCGTCTTGTTTTCTGGGAGTTTCATAGTTTTGAGTTTTCCATTTAGATCCCTGATCCATTTTGAGTTGATTTTTGTGACGGGTGTGAGATCTGTGTCTCAATTCATCTCCTCTGTGGACATCTGTTTTCCGGCACCATCTGGCTGATGTAATGCCCCTGAGGCTGCCACCTCCCGGAGCCACTCTTCCTCAGAGTAGGAGCTGGAAAAATCGAATCTATCTGAATATTTCCTTGAGCAAAGCAGTGATTGGCAGGGATTTCTTAGGGAATGAATACAAATTTTGCTTTGAAGCCAAATATGACTGTTGGATTGTCTGCTGCCCCCAGGCCCCTTTTCCCTAGGGGGTTGCTGGCGAGCGTAGAAGCAGGTCTCAGGACTGGAGCCCAGGGCCACAGGGCACAGGTCCCGCTCCGAGGGGGTCTCTGCCTGGAACAAGCACCTGCCGCCACAGAGGCACCTCTGCGGCAGCATCGCAGGCCGTGCTTTGGGCTTAGCTGCTTCCTCCTCCTGCGCTGGGTCCTGGAGCGCCAGGCTGAGGAGCTGAATGTGGCTTCAGGGGTCTAGGCGCTGTTCCAACCTTAGGCCTGAGGGTCCGACAAAGTTTCTCATTTCCTTGTTGAAATTCTCCCCAGGGAAGACGAACCGGGTGACCTGGTGCAGCTCAAAACTCCAGCAGGACCCCGGTCAGGAACCCACAATGGCCTCGGTCCACCCGCAGGGCATTCCACGCCCCCCAGGAGCACCTGCGGCAGGTGGGCTCCCCGAGCAAGTGGGCGGGGGCTCCAGGAGGCAGGGCCCAAACTGTCCTTGGTGAGACTCGCGCTGGGCATTTCAGGAAGAGCTTCCGTGCTCGCGGTGAGAAAGCCACAGGGTTGCGGGTGCCGGCCTTACCTGCTGCACCGCCAGGTGGGACCTCCCTGGAGACACGGCCTGAGCACCCGGCCTGGCCACAGCGGGTGTGCACATCTGGAGCTCCCAGGCGCCACCTGAGCTAACAACTGCCTCCTCTTAGAAGGGGGCTCGGCCAGCTGGCACCCCCTGCAACCCAAAAGTGGGGAACGGGGCTAGCGCCCGGTCCTCTCCTGGGGCGTGGGGAGCCAGGGCGGTGTGATGGGCCCGGCACACTGCTTTTTCGCTTGAACCCCAAATAAGGCGTGGCGGCGACTCCACCAATGCAGTCAGATGGTAACGGCGCACCATGACCCCCCACAACTCGCCCACAGTTTCAGTCTGCCTACAGGCCGGAGGGATGGCCTTCGGGGAGACCGGCATCAGCTCGGCTCCGCCCCGTCCCGGTCCGCGCCCCAAAGCCCCGCCCCCTCCCGCGGCTCTAAGGGGGAGGGGCGCGGGGGGCGCGGGGGAGGGGGCTGAGAGCAGCCAGACCCGAGGACGAGGGGACAGAGGGTCAAACGGCCTGCACGCCTGCGCGGGGGGGCAGATTGCGGGCGCGGTGCAGCCCCGTGCCTGGCCTTGGCACTCAGGACGGCCTGCTTGTGACGGGGCTGGTCCGGATGCCGCCGCTGCCCCTGCTGCGGCCCCAGGCCCCGGGCTCTCGCTGAGCAGCTGACTCTGGGGCAGGGACGCGCCACCTCCGCGCCTCCGCTCGCCCAGCCCGCACGCCCCCAGCCCAGCCGGCCCTCCCTCCACTGCCGGGCGGCCGGGGCCCCGGGCAGACCCCCGGGCGGGGCGGGCCCACGCTGTCTGCCGCGGTGGCCACATTCAGGCTCGGGCCCAGAGCCCTCCTCGGGGCAGACCGTCTCCGGGCCTAAGGCCCGCGCGGGAGCCGCGCTCGTGGACCGTCGTTGTCGTCCCCGTGGATGAACCGCGTCTGGACTGGCTTCCGGACAGGCCGTGGGCCGGGCAGGGGGGACGTAACCCGAGCTGAGCCAGCTCTGGCCGAGGAGGAAACGGCCGGTGCGGAGGCCAAGGCTGGCCTCTGGAGGTCCCCGTGCGGAGGCCAAGGCTGGCCTCTGGAGGTCCCCGTGCGGAGGCCAAGGCTGGCCTCTGGAGGTCCCCGTGAGGAGGCCAAGGCTGGCCTCTGGAGGTCCCCGTGCGGAGGCCAAGGCTGGCCTCTGGAGGTCCCCGTGCGGAGGCCAAGGCTGGCCTCTGGAGGTCCCCGTGCGGAGGCCAAGGCTGGCGGCCTCTGGAGGTCCCCGTGCGGGGGCCAAGGCTGGCCTCTGGAGGTCCCCGTGAGGAGGCCAAGGCTGGCCTCTGGAGGTCCCTGTGCGGAGACACGAGGGAGGGGGCTGCGGCTGGCCTGGGCACCAGAGGGGAGGCCCCGAGGCAGGAAAGAAGGCTGCGGCGCGAGCGAGGACCCAGAGCCCAGGGGGAGCCTCAGAGACGGGCAGGGGCTGCTTCTCCAGCCACAGGGCAGAAGAGACAGGCCTGGGGGCTCCTGTTACTGTAGAGGCCCAGGGGTGGCCAGGACAGCTCCCTGCCTAGGGAGGGGGCTCTGATGGGGACTGGGGGGAGGGTCTGTGGCCTGAGGCTGGACCAGGGGCCACCTCTCCTTGGAAGCCGCTGTCCTGAGGCACCCTCTGCCGTCAATGTGAATTAGCACGAGTTAATATGTAATTCTGCAGCCCGTGGGTATCTTTCCAGAACCAGGCTATTGTCTGATAAGGATTGAATGAGAAGGAGGGAAAACACCTGATAAGAGCCTTCTCCCATTGTGAGCCGCACCAAGGTCAGGAGGGGGTCCCAGGGGAGGGCACAGACCTGCCCCTGCGCCACCCACGTGGGGCCGGACCATCCGGGACCCCTGATGCTGCACCAATGTCTGCACCGCCCTCGGAGGACTTTGGGGTGATCCCTCAGCACTGCTCTATGTTGAAAGTTCCGAGTTATTCTGTTCTCACTACTCTGTGCTAACGGCTACCCCGGGCCGCAGCGTTGATGAGGGGCTGGTCACTCAGGTCACCCTGGGAGCCCCAGCCTTTCCAGCTCCATGGGCTTTTCCCTCCCGGCTCACAGACAGCAGCCCTGAGAGGCAGGGTCAGGGCGAGTGGCTGTAAGGTCACTCATCCCGCGTACAGGCAGCTCCCTTCCTGCTGGCGGGTTCCAGTGGCAGGTCGGGCAGAGCACAAGCTCTTGGGGTTAAAGTAAGAACGTGGTGTGCCATAAACTGGGCTCACCTCCCGCCCGGCCCGAGCCCAGGGCCCTCGCACTGCCTGTTTATGGGCCCGGCTGCCCACGGAAGTAGGGCTGGTGACTAAGAGCCCGTGCCTGCTGCTTCCCAGAATGATTCTGCCAGGGTGGGGTGCCCGCCTCCGGGGCCCCTCCGACCCTGCTCCACGCCCCGTGCGCATGCCACCCCTCCACCCTCCTTCCTGGGCCGATGGCACCCTTGGGCGCGGCCCCCTCTCAGATGAGCAAACGTGGGAAGGAAAGCGGGGCACCCATGCGTGTCAGAGAAGAGCTCCCGCGGACTGTTAGTGGGAGGGCACCCCCTGCGCCCCCACAAGCTGCTCGGAGGTGTGGGTTCACAGGGCTCACCGTCCAGAGTCGCAGGACACACGCGCTCACACACGGCTTTGCCGTCGACGTCTGGGCCTGGTCCAGGACAGCCTTCCTGCCCTTGGTCTCCCGTGCTGCAAGCAGGTGGAGGGTGTCTGCCTGGGAGACACCATGGGGCCGGGCGCGGGATGCCGCTGCGGTGCTGGCCGCCTCGCGTCTGCCAGCTGATGGGGCCAGGCCCGTGGCTGGCAGAGCTGGGCCCCCCCGAGAAAGCCTGTGGGTGCGTGCAGCCTCCTCCAGCCACCTGCACCGTGACCGCCACACAGGCGACACAAGGTCCACGCTCTGCGGCTTTGTGGTGTTAATGAAAACACTGCTGTGTTGGTCAGCAAATGTCTGGTGGCCACCTGGCCAGCCCGCCGGAGACGCCATCTCCCCCAGCGAAGCCGTCCTCCTGCCCGAGCACACGTGTGCAGACACACTCTGGGGCGGCCGGCGGCCCCACTGTCCACAGGTGGACAAGGCTGAGCCGTGTTCCAGCCGAGGTTCTCGGCATGTCTCCCGAAACCTGCTGGTCAGGGACTCAGCAGGGATCCCGGTCGCCCCGGGCCAGCTGACCCCCACCGCCAGGCCCCCCCCTCGGCCCTCATGCTTCTCCCACCGCGGGCTCTGGGGCGACGGTGCTGTGAGGTGAGTGGAGAGGGGCTTCGGGCCGAGGTGTGTGGGCGCGCACCACGGAGGGGCGACCGCCACGGTCGGCGGCAGGCAGCCGCGGGCAGAGCGCCTGGACCCGGCGCCGTCCGGGCAAGTTCGTAAACCAGGCGCTGTGATCACCATCACCCTCCTTCAGGCGGGCCAGCCCGGCTCAGTGGGGCACGTTCACCGTGGCTAAGCTCTGTGCCGGCCCCATGCCCGGGCAGTGGCTTCCCTGGGACCATCACAAGGGGCCCGGGGCGCCTGCAGAGAGCACCTTCCTCCTGCACGGGTGGACAGTCGCCCACACCTCTCACTCACTGAGCCCAGACGCTGGACCCTGACGTGGAGCCCTCGGGCTGGGCGCTATTGCCATCGCCCCATCTGACAGAGGCGGGATGCGGGCACAGAGAGATTAAGTCACTCCCCACTCCCCAAAGGCAGCACAGCCAGCCAGAGCGGGGGCTGGATTCCCCCAGGCCCTGGGGCCGGCGCAGGCCCCCCCCTCCACACTGCTGCCCCTCGGGGAGAACGTCCACGGCCAGGGCAGCCGTGGGGGCTCCGGGGCCACGTGGCGCGCGTGGCGTTACGATGGGATTAGGAGGCGTGGACGGAGCTCGTGGGGCCCGCTGTGCGTGGGGTTCCCGTGGGTATCGAGTGAGATCAGGGCCGTAGTGGGGGTTAGCGGCTGCTTTTATTTCTCTGTGTATGTAACTCCCGGTCTCTAAACAGGGAAGTCCGAGGCAGAACAATGAGCATATTCATTTGCAGGCAAGCGCGAAGGCCCATCCGTGTCCTGAGCCAGGGGCCCAGGGAGCAGACAGCGGTGTGGCCGGGGAGCCGTGCGGCCGGCTCACGGACACGCACACGTGGGAGCGGGCCACGGATTCTTCCTGGTACGTTTTCTTAAACGCCCAAGGCGTGTTACATATAGGACACCAGGGCCCCAACCCAAAGGGAAACTCCGCACACTCAGGAATTCCCCGCGACGGTCCACGCCGTGAGCTGGTCGTGGGCAGACGATGTACATTCGATGAGGTGTCAGAGTCGCAGAATTACTGAGGAAATACTTTCACGTGAGGGAAGTGGTGAGCAAGCGTCCGCTTGCCTCTTTTGCTCTTAGGTCGGTTCCGGCCGACGGCGGCCAGGTGAGCCAGCCAGGAGGGGGCCCGGCCTGGCCGTTCTGCGGGAGGACCCCGAGCAAAGCATCCAAGAAAAACACCCTTGTTTCCACACGCTGAGATGCAGGAGCAGGAGAGATTGAGCTTTGCAAATATTATTCCTGAAATCTAAACCTGCCGCTGGTATTTCCCGGCAGCCCGGCTGTTTGGGCATCTCCGATTCGGGATGCCAGCGTTCACCCTGGGCTCGGCTGGAGCCGGCCGAGGAAGCACATCTGAACTGGGGAGGAAAAACCTGAATTTCCATATCGTCTCCCCTGCCTCGCCCCACATCTCTGCAGTGACCTTTGCACCCGGCTGGCCTGGCCGGGGGCGGCGGGAGGGGGGGGCTGCTGCAGGAGGGGTGGGGAGTGGCCCTTCCACGCCCTTTCTGGGGCCACTAAACGGTGACTCAGATGGTGCTGTTTTCCCAATTCTTCCTCAGAATTACACTCAATAAACCTGGCGACTCTATTTCTGGAAAGGAGTCCGGTTTATGTCCCACACGGCCGTGTCTCCTTTACAGCCCCCAATTGACCTCGGCCCGGCCAGGGCCAGCCCAGGACGGCCTGTCCCCACCAGTGCCTTCGCTGCCTGGCCCGGGCGGTGCTCGGGCCAGGCTCCGGCTCGGGAGTGGCGAGTGGGGATGGGGCACATCCAGGACGGGGCAGGACCCCCCGGCGGCGGGGCGGGAGTGGAGGCCAGAGGGGACGCGGCCGGACTCGGGAGGGGTCCCCTGGGCTGAGTCCGAGCCACCGGAAGCTGGTGGGGGCCAGAAGCTCCACGGCCCAACAGCCGCGCTGCGGATGGGAGGCCCGCTCGGGCCGCTCCTCAGGGTGACGGGCTCAGCGTCCCTTCCCTCCCCGGACTGGACCTTGGCCCGTGAGACTCAGCCCAGGGGTGTTGGCTCCTGCCCACGGGGTCCCCGCGGGCGGGCCACCCTCGCGCGCAGCCTGGGGCTGTCTCTCTGTGCGCGTTTCCCAGTCTCTCATCCTCCCTCGGTCTGCTTTCACCCTCATTTCACAGATGGGGAAACCAAGGCACAGAAAGGCCACGTACCCCATGGTGCTCCACTTTCCCCGTGAAAGCGCCAGTGTCCTGGGAGCCTGGTGTGCAGTGGCGCCTGGCAAACCTCGTGGCACGAGCGGGCTGCCGGCCACAGGCAGGGTGCACCGGGGACAGGGCAGCGACCTGCGGAACGCTTCCAACAGGCCTGTGACGACGTCCACTGGGGGACCGGGAGACCGACTCGCCCCCCTTGGGGACGAGAGCTGGTCTCGACAAAGCGTGGCTCAAGGCCCAGTGCTGGAGTCCCCGGCCGTGGGGCCGGCACGAGGCGTCCCTGGAGAGGCCCTGGCGGGGGTGCGGGAGTGGCAAGGGTCAGCGGGTCTCAGCCGTCTCAGGCCCCAACGCGTGGAGCAGGGAGGGCTCGGCCGACGCGGAGCGTCCCCGCGCGGCCCTCCCTCAGGACAGCCCTGTGGGAGGCGCGCTGAGGACAAAGGCAGGTTCGCTGAGCCTGGCTGGCCGCGGGGCCCGGCGGACTCCCATCGTGGCTTCTGCATCCCCTGGAATCCAGCACACACCCTGAGAGGGCAGGTCCCCGCTGGGGCCAAGGCCGGGGCATCTGGGAGCCTGCGGGCAAGCCTGTGGGGTCGCCCCGCCCTCTGGCTCCACCCCTTCACCAGGGAGGCCAGCCACTGCCGCTGCTGGCCCCGCGGCCCCTGTGCCCTACAGGGGAATGCCAGGGTATTCAGGGACCAGGCGGCCCTACCCTGGGTCCTCTTCCTCCAGTGCGGACGGGTTCCTCCAGAGCCCTTACTTCTGTTCGGGGGTGTTTCTCAGGGGAGTCTGAACAAACAGCTGTGCTCAGGCAAGCCTGGGTCAACAGGGGTGGCCCCCTCAACGGCATGCTGCACATGTCAGCAGGGCAGGCGGAAGGGACCCCCAGACCCTGGGACAGGTGACACGCTCGTGCCCTGCAGCACCCAGGCAGATGGCCTCGCACGGCTGGGAGGCCCGGGGAGCAACAGTGGAATGGCCCGGGTGCACAGCGGGTGCCTGGGCTGGGGTCGGCCTCCTGCCCGGACACAGATGGGCGCCCGGCGCCGAGCCGGCCCCACCTGCAGCCAGGGCCGAGGTCTCCGCGAGGGTCACTCGGGACGGTGCGGGGACAGTGTGTCTGGGACCCTCGCTGGCAGGGAGCCGGTGCCGCTTTCACAAAAGCACCAGCAGAGGCGTCAGGCCGGAGGGAGCAGGGCCTCCCTCTGCCCGGCCTCGCAGACAGAGCCCTCTGTCCTCCCGTGGTCCTTCTGACGAAGGCGGGCAGCTCTCGCCTGGGGGCCTCGAGGGAAGAGGCTGTTTGGGGCGGGCGGACCTTGGCTGTGCCCTGGACGCCGAGTCCCCCAGAAGGCGCCCTGTGCCAGGCCGTCTTGCATGAGTGGCGTTGCCATCTGAAAGGCTAATGTGTGCAAATGAGCGTCCTGCTCTCCGCAGCCCCGCCTAGGAACGTGCTTCCGCGCCGCACGTCGAGCACGCTCCTCCCGTGAAAACTTTCCATCGTCGGCGGCCCCCGCCGCGCTGTCCTCGGGGGAGCCTTCGGGTTCAGGCAACACCGGAGCTGGCCAGGGAGCCTGAAGGGAGGCTGGGGGCAGCTGCTCCCAGGCTCGGGGGGACGGGGGTCGGCGGCTGCACGCTCACCGTCGGTTGCTTTCAGGACTCAGACTCTGGTCATCGATTCCGCCTGTGAGTGCCCATGGGGACCCCGGCCCGAGCCAGTGTGAAGCCCCCCAGACAGGAGCCTGTGGCATTCGTGGTGCTTCCTAAATGGGGACAGTCCCGCTGGTGACAATGACAGGCCCCCAGAGCCAGCCAGAGCGCCAGCCCGAGTCACGACAGAGGCAGCCGGGGGTCCAGCCCTGCTCCCAGCCCCGCGGCCTCCCGCCACCCCAGGACCCCGCCTCTCCAGGTTCTGCAGCCCCCCAGGCCTCCCGGCCCCTCTAGGGTGTGTGAGCCCGGGGCCCACAGAAGGCTCCTGGCTCTCTGTGAGTCCGCAGCCAGCCAACCAGACACCGCTCACACTTAAGAATGAGGGTGAAAGGACAGATGCATGAATCTGCTCACGGCCAATTTTCATAGCATGTTAGTAGGAGTTCTAAAGTCACTCCTGGAGAAATCTCTCTGGATTCTTTGTGTTTTCTTTGTGGGGGGGGGGGGTGTGGTCGAGGGGAGCCGTGCTGCACGGCTTGCGGGATCTTAGTTCCCCGACCAGGGACTGAAGCCAGGCTGCCGCAGTGAAAGCGCCAAGTCCTAACCACTGGACCGCCAGGGAAGTCCCACTCTGGATTCTTTTTAAATAACTGCTATCAGGGGCGAATGTGTTAAAAAAGCTGGCGCGTCCCCGGCGAATGGGGCTCATCCCGGCGGACGGCGGTCCGTGCGGAAGCAGAGTGCTCGCTGGACGGCGCCCAGCTCCGGGGTCCAGAGCCTCCCAAGCCCTCCGCGCACACCGCGCCGGCCCCAGACAAAGCCCAGCTGCCCTGCTCTCCCTGCCTGGCTGTTGTCACCTGGCCTCCTAGGCGAGTGTTTGCTCTGGGCCTGGCCTGATACCATCGATCGCCAGGTGAGGTGGGGCTGCGGGCGAGGCGGGAGAGGTTTTCAGTCCCAAGGGGACCCGCCGTGGTGCACGTCGCGGGGTGCAGAAGAGGCCACCGGGCCGTCCACACCTGTGCTCCGCTGCGGGCGGCCACCCGGGGGACCACGGGCTCGTCAACGTAAAGGAGACCTTGCCCGAAGCAGGTGGGCGTCTGGGTGCAGGTGTGGGCCCCGCGGCTTCCCGTGTCAGCGGCTCCAGGCCCTTCTGGTTTCGGGGGAAGCGCGGAAAGTAAAGGCGTCAGGAGAGTCTGAACGCCCCCCTGGAGGGAGAGTGCGCGTGGGGAGAGCGTTAGGGCTGGGACACGGCTGCCCGACGAGGCAATTCCTTTCTTCTTCAGCGACGTCCAGGAGCCGGAGCGACGCGGCGCTGGAGGGCAGACCCGACGGCGACCGGGCCCCCAAGCCCGTTCTGAATGCCCCTTCACTCATGTGGGCCCAGCCCTGCGGCCCCAGGACTCAGCGCCCATCCTTCCCGGGCGGGCACTGGAGTCCCCAGCCAGCACGCAGCCTGGGCGTCTGGCTGCAAGGGCCGCAGCCTTGACTTTGGGGCTGAACGGGCCCTCCCAGAGGGTGGGCCTGGTAGGACTGGGCCGGGGCCAGGACAAATCCAGCGATGAGGCTGACCCAAAGGCTCAGCCCAGCAAGCCCACTGCATCTGGCCGAGTCCGCGGGGGCCACTGGGCCTGGGCGGAGGCCAGAGGACGCGGCCCGCGTGACCACTCACCTGTGAGAAGCCCCGGGAACTCCGACAACAGCCAAATTCTGTGTGAACGGTGACTGGGAACGCCGCAGGGCAGAGGCGAGTGACACGGGGCCACGGGAACTTGGGGTGTGGTGAAGGGATCCCCATGTGGCCGCTGCCACCCGGACCGGCCCTGCTCTGTGTCTCCAGGGCTCATTCGTGCTGTTCTGACATTTATGCACGAGGGTCCACTTCCCATGGGGTGGCTGGGCAGCCGGGGCGTCGCTGCTACATGCAGAGCCTAGTGGGTCAAGCAAATCTCTGCTGAAGGGAAGTCAATATAAAAGGACCTCCTGGGGAAATTAACGGGGCCCCAAAAGCAGAAGAAAACATTCGAGCACATGAAGACGTTTGAGCTAAGTCTGAGCAAGTGATAGAGCAGAGGGGAGCTGTGTCCCTGGCGGGGCGCCGTAGGTGACAGGAAAGGCAGACACGGCAAGAAGCCCACGGCAATGCCCAGGCCCTGAACCCGACGATCGCCCCGCGCACGTTACTAGTCACGAGCAGACGCGTGAACGTAAACCTTGTCAGACTTGATGGGAAAACAAAAAGTGCACTTTAAATATAAAGACGGATGGAAAGCAAAACAATGGACAATGATTCTCCATACACACATTAACCAAAAGAAAACTGGTGTGGCTACACGAGTATCAGAGGAGGCTTCAGGCAAGAAGTATTAGGTGAGAGAAAGAAGGACAGTCCATAATGACACAGAGCCAATTCAACCTGAAGACACAGCAATCCTCAAACACGACTTAAACCACGGAGAGCAAAAGCTAATAGAACTAAAACGACAGACAAAGCCACTGCCAGAGAGGAAAGTTTTAACGTATCTCTCTCAGTTTCTGAAATTAGTAACGATATAGATTTGAACAACACAATTAACCGATGTGACTAAACAGACTAATATCAATAATAGAACCCTACATCCTTCAACTGCAGAATGTACACTCTTATCAAGGGTGCATGGAATATTTACCAAAGTAGCCCAGATTCTAAATCACAAAGCAAGTTTTGACAAATGTAGAAGGATTGAAATCACACAGTGTACGTTCTCTGGTCATGGTGGAATTCTATTAGATCCCAGCTACAGAAAGATAACAGGAAACACACCCAAATATTTGGAAATTAAGCAACTGCCATAAGCGACACACTTCTAAGTAACTTATGTCAAAGAAGAAATTACAGCGGAAATCGGAAAATATTTTGAACTGATAAGAAAATGCAGCATATTAAATCCACCGGAATATGTCAAGGGAGCTTTATGGTTTTATTTTTATTGAAAAAGTCACACATTAGAAAAGGAGAGACACTGACAATCAAAGACCTAAGCTTCCAGTTCAAAAAGCTAGAAAAAGACTATCAAGTAAAAGCAAAGAAAGAAGGAAAGAGACAACGATGACTGTGAAACAGAAGACGGAACTACAACAAAGTCGGCAGGAACAGAATCCAGTTCCGTGAGAAGATTCATGATGTCCATAGACCTCCAGCAGGACTGATCCCTAACAAGAAAGAAAACACAAATGACCAACATGAGGAACGGAAAGCGAAACATCGCAGCAGAGTCTTACAGACACAAAACGGATCTTAAAACACCGTGATGAACTTTGTGTCAATAAACATGATATTTTTGATGAAAAGGGCAAAATCCTTGAAAATTCAATTTACCAAAATGGACACAAACAGAAGCCAAAAGTCTGAATAGTCTGAGATTTATTAAGGAAATTAAATCTATAACTTAAAGCTTTTCCACCTAGAAAAGTCCAGGCCCGGATGCTTCCCTGGAGAATTCTCCAACAGCATCTTGCACATCTCGTGATAGATTTTTTTCCCTAGGTATTTCGTATTTTTGATGCTGTGTAAATAATACTTTTAAATTAACTTTTGGACTTCCCTGGTGGTGCAGTGGTTAAGAATCTGCCTGCTAACCCAGGGGACAAGGGTTCGAGCCCTGGTCCGGGAGGATCCCACATGCCGTGGGGCAGCTAAGCCCGTGCGCCACAACTACTGAGCCTGCGCTCTAGAGCCTGAGAGCCACAGCTACTGAGCTTGTGCTCTAGAGTCCGTGATCCACAACAAGTGAAGCCACCGCAATGAGAAACCCGCGCACCGCAACGAAGAGCAGCCCCCGCTCGCCGCAACTAGAGAAAAGCCCACGCGCAGCAACAAAGACCCAATGCAGCCATAAATAAATAAATTTTTAAAAAAATAATAATAAAGCAACTTTCATTCTCTAAAGAGTTTGTTGGTGCGTGTAGAACCGGAGCTGGTTCTGCAGCCAGCAGCCTTGCTTGCACACTTCTCCTTAATGCTAATAATTTGCCCAAGTCCTTTTGGGCATTGCTACGAGTTCTCCTTCTTGTCTGTCTTGTCCTGAGTGGATTTTCAATTTCACCAAAGGCCCTTTCTGCCTCTGTCGATGGTCACCCAGTTTCTCCCCAGTCTGTCAAATGATGGTCACAGGCTGGTTCTGGGGGCCGAGGGCTTAGGAGGGTCCAGCTGCGTCCTGCGGGCAGGGTTTCCCAGCCGCTGGGCTGGCCTGGAGGCCGGGAGGGCAAGTCACCAGGCACGGGGTCCAAGCATGCCCCCACCCGAGGGGCTTTTGTGGGGTCTCGGCGCCAGGAGCGCGGTCTGCCGTTTGGGGTCCCGGGGTCATTTTCAGGGAGCGGGTGCCCGGTCCCTGAGGAGTCCCAGCCGGGGGAGGGCATGGGATGTCAGGGGCATCTGTGGTAGGGGTCCCTCCCACAATGGGGGTCTTGCTTCCAGAAAAGGGGGCGCTGAGACCCTGCAGGGAGGGGTCAGGCCCGGAGAGTGGGGGTCCCACCAAGAGTCCCCAGCGTCAGGGCTGCGAGGAGCAGCTGGGAGGGGAGTGGCCTCAGTGAGAGAGGGGGGTGGGGGTCTTTCAGGTCACTGGAGTCAGGGAGGGTCTCCGGTGTCCTCGAGGCTGGGGAGGGGAGGACGGGCGTGGCCCCTGGTCAGGGTCGGGGTCTGCAGCCGGCCCAGCCCCCAAAGTCCAGACTGTGCATCGCCCTGGGGGGCCCAAGGGGGCCGAGACCCCGTGGCGCAGCCCACAGTTCCCAGGACCTCGACCCCACCTTGGACCCTGGCCTGGCCATCCCGGCGGTGGGACAGTGCTGGGGGTGGGAGTCCAACGCCAAGGGGGGCGTCCTGGGGGCACTGGGGACAGGATAGCGCCTGCTTGAATGTCCAAAGACTCCTTCCCTGCAAGCTCGGCCTTGGGCCAAAGGCTCCAGGCTCACCCGAGGCCTCAAAGCCTGACAGGCAGACTACAGAGAAGCTGGACTCACAGTTTGTTCGAGAAATGAAATTTTATTCCAGCAATCAAACAAGAGAACATAAATATTCAATTACGGTGATTTTGGACAGCTCCCAGAGGGGCTGTCGCCTGGACAGTCCCTGGCACACAGTAGGTGCTTCAGCAGAGGGAATAAGGCAGCGCAGGAGTTCCTGGGCGATGAAACCTTCAGAGGAGCCGGAGTGACCACTGGGTATAGCGGTGATGAAGCCCTGTGTGCAGCCTCCCACGTAAAACATAAAAACGTGACCCTCATCCCTGTGTGTTGTCAGCAAAAGCAATAAGCCTCTGCCTCTTTACTCACAAGATGTTTTTCACCAACCACGTGAATGAAATTCATAACCAAAATTACCATGATGGACTAGATGCGACGTTTCTCGTTTCTATTTTCTTAATTTTGCAGTTCAGGGTTTGGACTGGTTACTTGCATTATCTTAACTTTTTAGGTTATGTTGTATGTTTGTGGCTTTTCCATGGGTGTTATGGACTGAACTGTGTCCCCCCTGAAATTCCTATGCTGAAGCCCTGACCGTCCACTGTGATGGTATTTGGAGACAACTAGGGTGAAATGAGGTCATAAGGGTGAGGCCATAATCCAATAGGATCAGAGGCCTTTTATAAGAAGAGAAGGAGAGAGAGCTCCCTCCCCGCCACCCGCCTGCACTCCGAGAAAAGGCCACAGAGGACACAGCAGCTGACAGCCAGGAAGGGGCTCTCACCAGAACCAGGACTCTGTCAAGCCTTGATCTTGGGCTTGCAGCCTGCAGTTCTGTGACAAAATAGATCTCTGTCGTTTAAGCTCCCCCGTCTGTGGTGCTTGTTCTGGCAGCACAAGCATCTGTGTGCAGGCAAACGCACAGTTGATCCAGGCCAAGGCGGAGGGGAGGGGAGTGGGGGCAGGGGGCAGAGAGGGGAGGCTCGTGGCTGCCTGATGGCCACTGTGAGTAGCGCAGTTATCAGGGTCCTGAGGACATTTCCCAACACGCACTGCCAACCCCCCTCCCCAGACGCACACTGCTCTCTGGGCACATTTCGCCTTGCAGGTGTGTCCTGGTGTGGATGGCAGCCTTGGAGTAGAGTCACTGCAGCCCTGCCTAAAAATCACACCCCAGTTAGCAGCAAGGAGGTCATGGAGGCTGCACACCCACCCACAGCCCCAGTCCACGGGGGTGACACTGTGGAGAAGTGGTCGAGGGGAGGTGCCAGCAGCTGGGCGTGGGTGTCAGAAGGGAAGGAACAGTGCACACTCTACGCCCCTATGCTGACTAGGCTCACAGGGCAGGCTGGCCTCCGCACCGTTCTTGACCATCGGCCCCGGAGATGCTTTCATCCTCCCACAGATCCAGCCAAACAGCCGCGCTTCTCACCCGAGCTCTGCTTCCCGCGTGAGGTGCTCCAGCAGCCCCACCTGTGCCTCTGCAGGGGCTTTGGGCTTCCCGTCCCCTTGTCCCTGGGCATCCTGTGGTCACCTCTGCAGCACCCCGTCCAACGGCCGACGACGGCATCACATTCCTTCTGAATCCGTGAGTCCACAGGGTAACGCTCTGCTCTGCTGCCCTTTGAACGGCTTCTTGGGTCTCAGAAGCCTTCCCACTCAGGAGAAATGCCATGAGTTCTCAGGACAGCCTCTTGGTGAAAACCCCAGAGGGTGACATGAGCGGAGGGTCACCGGGCAGGCAGCACAGCGCACACCGTTCTGGTGGGGATGTGGCTGTCCTGTGCGATGTGAGGGCGCTGTCTCCACAGAGGCCACTTTTCCGAAAGGCTTTGCTCAGGAGCCCTGACAAAGGGACAGGGGCGTGTGCTGGGCCAGAGGTACCCCAAGCTTGTCTGACGGCTCTGTCTCCGGGACAGGGGGCTGAGGATGGAGCTGCAGACAGAAACGTGGACACGGCTGAGCCCACCACAGCCCACTGCACCGGGCCACACCCCTGGTGCTGGGCGCCGTGTGCGCGACCCTGTGCCCAGCTCAGTCTAGCCCCCGACTGCAACCCTTGAGGCTGACCTTCCTCCCCCTCTTGAGGACCCCTGGGCTACCTCACGGCAGAAAGTCCTCGAAGGACACCCAGTGAGGACCGGACCCCTCGGCAGCCCCTGCCCCCCCACACTCAGAGCTCGGCCACCCAGCCAAGCCGCCCAGTGGAGCGGGACCTGAACCCGCCCTCTCTCCTCTACACCACTGGTGTGGGGGCCACTTCCCATCAGCAAGAAACCGGGGAGAAAACCCGAGGGACGCTATGCTGCTCAGGTCTCCTGGGACTGCGACACAGACTCAGGTACTAGAAGATGCACCCGCCCACGTCCCCACCCACCTGCCCACCCACCCATCTGCCGTCTGTCCATCCAACCAGTGTCTCCGGGGTGCTCTGTGGGTCAGGCAGTGGGTCAGGAACTGGGGAGGCAGCCAGGAGCCTCAGGGGCTTTGTGGAGCCCCTCATTCATGGAACGATCTTCCCACGGGGACCCCGCGTGTCACAACTGTGAGATGCGATCTGCTGCGGTGGGAGGAGAAGGCGACGCCTCCGGGAAGGAGACCCAGGAAGGGTCTCCAAGGAGCTCAGGGAGGGAGCCGAGAGCCCTTTCCTCTAAGTAGGAGGGCCCCCAGGCGGGCGACAGGGCAGGTGAGGGGGGCGGGAGGGAGGCCCTGAGCAGCTGCGCGGTGGGCACAGGTGCTGAGCAGAGGCCAGGTTTCGTGTGGGCTCTGAAGGTGCAGCGGACAGGTACGCCGGGGGATCGGAGCAGGGCGCCTGCCTCCTAGGTCTGGGGCAGAAACACTGGAAGCGGGTATGCCCGGTCGGTACTGAGGCTGCAGGGCGGCCTGGGAGGGAATGAGGGCTGGGCTGGCCTCCATCTAGCTGGCAGCACAAGCAAAAGGGCAGGTCGGGGCCTGGACGTGCAGCCGGGGCCAAGCCCTGGGGAGAAGGGGCCGGGAGTCCCCTTGCTGGAGGTCTTGGGGGGCGGGGGGCCGGTGCTGGGCTCCCAGGTCGGCGGGGAGGGGCCCCTCATGAAAGGACTTGGCTTCTCCCCCGCCAAGGCGCGGTGGGGAGGCCCTGGCTTCTGACAAGTTGTCGACCCTGTCGGGAGATGCAGGCTCCAGGCGGAGACACAGCAGGGGCCTCAAGGCCTGGCCCCTTCGGACCCGCAGGCGTCTAGTGGGTGCGGCGCAGCCCCAGGCCCCCGCCTTTCGGGACAAGGAGCGCCTCCGGCTGAGTGCGCCCACAGCGGCCCCCGGCAACTCAGGAGTGGAGCCAAGGGGCGCCCGAGGCACCGACGCCCACACCGGCAGTTGAGACCGCAGGGACCCCGGCGCTGCCCTCCGCCCCCACGGGAGGCGGTCGCCCGGGCCTGCGCCCTCCAGCCCGGGGCGCCAGAGAGGGCGGGCCGCAGAGCGCGCGGGGCGGGGAGGGGGCAGGCCGGCGTGGGTGCAAGATGAGGCTCCCGGGGCGCGGGGGTGGAGGCCAGGTCTGGCGGCCTGGCGGGCGTGCGCCGCACGCCAGCGGGCGGGCCGGGAGCAGGCGACTCGGCTGCGCTCTCGTGTGCGCGGCGCGGGCGGGAAGGCTCCGCCCCGGGGAGGGAGGGGGGCGCCGGATTAAAGGCCACCCTGGCGGGCGGGGACCGGGACAGCAGCCCTCACCCAGAGCGCACTCGGCTCCGCGCCGCCCAGCGCGAGTCCCGCCGGCCCCGGCGCGGCACGTCCCGCAGAGCGCAGCAGGGCTCTCGCGACCTGGCCATCCGGAAGGGCGCTGAGCGGTGGCGGCGATGTCAGGGCGCGGGGCCCCGGGCCCCGGCTGGGGGCTGCTGCTGGTGCTGCTGGCGCTGGGCGCGCTGCCGCGGGCGCAGGGCGTCGAGGAGGAGCCTGGCGGCGCGCACGGGGAGAGCCAGGGCTTCCAGGTGGTCACCTTCAAATGGCACCACGTCCAGGACCCGTACATCATCGCGCTCTGGATCCTCGTGGCCAGCTTGGCCAAGATCGGTAAGCCGGCCCGGGCTCCGTGGGCGCGGGTTCCCGGCCCCTCCGCGACTTCCCCTCCGCCCACCCGCTGCGTCTGCGGGTCCCTTCCTGCGCCCCCGGCGGACAGAGCCGGCTGCCTGCGCCGCCTTCTTCGCGGGCTCCGCCGGGTCCGCGGTCTTCCCTGTGGAAGGGGCGCGTCCAAGGTCGGTCGCGCGGAGGTCCCGTCGGGGAGCGCCGCGGCCGGCCCCGGGGATTCGGCCCTTGGGTCGCTCAGGGCGAGGCTCGGGGACTGCGAGCCCGGCCGGGCCCGGAGTGGCAGTGCTCGTGGCCGAGGGTTACCCGGTCCCGGCCGGGCGGGCGCAGCCTCCTGAGTCCCCGGGTCCCGGGTCTCCGCGTCTCCACGGTCGGGACCCCCTCTGCCCCATCCAGGCCGGCAGGCCTCGCGGACCGCTCCGCGCTGGGGCTCCCGCAGCCAGGTTTTCTGTCCGTCGGGCTTGTCGGGGCTGTTAGTGCAGGAGAGAGGGATGTCCTTGCCTTCAAGCGCTGGAGCACTCCGTCCCCAGTGCAGAAAGAAAAATGGTGTCACCAAGATGAAACCCAGTACAGTCCTATTTATAGGAGCAAGTTTTCCATTGACAGTGTTTCTCTTTTAAAAATCCTGGTCTGTCAGATTTCTCTTCTCCTGACTTGCTCCACTGAGCCAGCAAAGTGGGAATTGCAGGTAACTCCCGGGCAAGGTGACAGGAAGGTCAGCTTTCTTAAGAGCCTCTGAGGACCAAAGTTTGAACGTGTTGATCAACACCAGGGAGGGTCTTCCTTGAGGTGGCGGAGATGTGAGGGCAGGTGTAATTAGTAGGTGGAGCCGGGGAAACCCTGTGAGGGGGGTCTGAGGCCTCCCCCCTCACCACAGAACAGCCGAACAGGGATGGGTCAGCAGAGGTTTTGGAATGGGGAGGGGCCGGGGGGTGCTGAGCTCCTCAGCAGGACCAGGAGGGGCAGGCCCTGGGGAGAGTCGGCCAGAGGACTTTGGACCTGGCTTTGGGGGTTCCTGGTGTTCCTTGGCGGCTGGTTACAGCTTGTTTCTCCTTTGGCCCTGCCTGCCACGTGTCCTGCTGTGCCAGCGACCTCCCTTTAAGTCTCCCGTTTTGTTCTGTTTCTTTAAAAGCCCTCCGGCCCCTCTGCCTCCCCCTTTTCCCTCCGGTGTCTGTTTAGTTCCTTGGCCCTGCCTGCCCGGTCCCTGTGCACTGGCTGCCCTCCACTGCTTGGCTTTTTTGTGGGGGTTGTGATGTCAGGAGTGAAATGTCGGCACCGAGATGGGGTCCCGTGTGCTGTGTCTCCTCTGGACGTCTCTGCCGCAGCGGAGTTCCCGACCCTGGCCACTTTCTACTGGTCACTTACGGGGCAGGTCCAGCCTCACCCTGGGGCTCTAGGAGCAGCTCCCCGTCCTGAGGCTCCCCCGGGAGCTGACCAGTTTCTGGGGCAGAGCGGGGGGTCTCCTCCTCAGCCCCCTTCTCTCTTCTGTGAAACCACGGTAAGGATATGTGCAGGGTGGACCCGTGACACTCCGGGGGTCCCCACCTGGGACCTGGAGCCCCCCTGTCGTGTACGGCGAACGTGTCCTTTCTGGGCAAGCCCAGCCCCAGGTCCTGCACCTGGAGGTCCAGTGTCTGTTATTCACCCAGGAAGGGCCTGCCTCGAGGTCTCCTGAGCGCTCAGCTCCTCCAGAGGGGACCTTCTACGGGGGTGGGGGGGGGCTGCTTCCACCAGCTCCGCCTCTCGAGGGCAGGGCGGGCCCAGGATGTGTGTGCCTGCGGCCACTTCCGTAGCTCCGCCTCCCCTGGGGCTGCTGGCCCCCTCCGAGGGGGAAGGGGGGGCCAGCTTGGGTAGAGGCTCGGTGGGGGGCTGTAAGGGACCATGAAGAGGACCCCGGAGAGAAGACCCATGGGGCCGGCCTAGCTGGCCTGGGAGCGCCCTCCTACCCTGGGCCAGGCCTGGCCCCGACGCCGCCCACGCTGTCCTACATTTGGAGGCTCCTGCTGTGACGGCAGAGGGTCTCGCCCGTGAACAGGCTGCACGGCAGAGGGACCCCGTTCTCCCATCGTAGAAAGTAAGCTGGGACCCTCCCCAGGCCCAGCCCCTCCCAGGCAGGCCCCTGTCCTCTGGAACCCACTGCACTGACCCTGCCCAGGTCCCCAAGGCTCCCCGAGTGGCTCAGCACGGGCTTCACGTGAGCCCGCCTCTTTGCCCTTCCCTCCGGCGTCCGCGCATCCCCTTCTGCCCTGTCCTGTCCCTGTTGCCCCCGGATGCCCCGTCACCATCCACCTCGGGGCCCCACCCTAGGCCTCCCCACCGCAGCCCAGCACCTCCAAGTATCAGTCTGGGGCTGAGCCCCGCCTCTAGCCCACCAGGTGTCTCTGCATAGACATCTCCCCGCACCTCAGACAGAGATGAGGAGAAGGGGTGGCTGCTGAGCCCGCAGACCCCCGAGACCCCAGGTCCCTATTCGTGGATGCATTGGGGCCTGGCCGGGTCCCTGCCTGCTGTTGCATCTTTAAGAAATGCAGAAGGGGATGAAGCCAGGGAGGGAGCTGGTCCTGCAGGGCCGAGGCTGAGGGCTCTCCTGCACCGGGCCGGCGTCTGCCCCTGGGGGCGGGGGAAGCCCGGGGCCGCGGGTGGGGCGTGCGCTCCCCAGCGGGCCTCGAGCCCGCAGCCACTCACACCACGATCGGCCTGGGCCTTGGACCACGTTGGACTCCCTCTCCCTCATCGTGTCCCATCTCCCGTGGCCTCCTCTGGGGCCAGTGCCTAGTGGGCGCAGTGGGCGCACTTCGGCCGCCGGGCGGGATCCGAAGCCGTGGGAGCACTGGGTGGGGCCCACCTGAGGGTGGAGATCCAGGCGGCTTCTGGAGACAGAGCCTGGAGGTGGCGGGTGACCGGGGTAGGCGCTCCTGGAGGCCGCGAGGGAGACGCCGTTTGTCGTGCTCTGGCGCCGAGCCGGTGGGTCGAGGGCACGGCTGACTTCTGGCCGGAGCTGCTGGGAGTGGTGACTCGGCTTCTGGGCTGCGGAGCCAGAGGGGCTGGCGGACCTCGCCGCCGTCTCTGCTGTCTCTCCTCTCCCTCTCTGTCTCCCCTCTCTCTGAGGGCGGCCCCCCAGATGCCACCCCCAAGGAGGCAGGGGGCTGCCCCCACAGCCCGGCAGGAGCACTTCGGGAAGAACCCGGAGCCCGTGGGTCCCCCCGGATCCAGAGAAGGCAGCGGCTGGGGTGGGTGGCGCTGGCCAGGGCGCCCAGCAGCCGTGGTCCTCTGAGACCCTCGGGCCCGCCCCCATGGCCCCTGGGGTTTTGCCAGCGCTCCTGCGCAGTGCTTGGCCACCCCCTCCCTCTTCAGCCAGTCTGGGAGGAAGGGACGCCGGCGGGGGGCGGGGGGTCTTTCCTAAGCAGCAGAAGCCGGACGCGGTCCCCCGGGCACCCTGGGGAGCAGCCAGGGCCTTGAGGGTCACGCGCGCGACCCTACCTGCACGCCTGGCCCTGCCCCGGGGACTGCGGCACCTCGGCTCCTGGAGGCGCACTGTCCCTTTTCCCACCCGTGCTCCAGCTGGAGCTCAGCCTCGGGCTCACGCTCCGTTCTGCCGGCGTGTCGGCAGCTGCCTTATCGGGTCAGACTCTGCTCTCCAGGCCCCTAGACCCCGATTCCTGTCACTTGCAAAGCGCTTTCACTGGGGCTTCTCCTCTGGTCCGGCCCCAGCCCTTGCCGGGTTTGGGGGGGCCACAGCCCCTGGGGGCTGGGACACCCATGGCTTCTGTCCAGAGCGCCTGCCACGTCGGTGGATTTCTCTGAAGTTCAGCCTTCGGGCGCTGGGTGTCTGCCCTGGGTTGTGCTCCCAGGCTGTCGGGGCGGGGCGGGCAATATTTACCTCCTTGGGCTGACACCAGAAGCTTGTGGTTTTCGCTCCGTGTGCTCTGGTCCTAAGACCAGCACCCGCATCGCTGCACCCAACCCCGTTCCTCTTTCCTGTGGGCTCCCCGGCCCCTCCACCGCGCTCTTCGCCCCGTTCCCACCACATTTCCCTCACACCGCTCGAAGGAATGCAGGAGAGGATCTGGAGAACAAGGATGACCTAAAAGGCAGGGTGAGTAGCCGGAGTCCTCAGTGGACCCCATCGTCCCAGGAGTAGACGAATCAGTGGGCCCTAGTGGACCCCAAGCCTGGCAGGACAGATGGAGTCAAGGCCCGTCATCCAAGGTCTTGGAACCAAGGCCTCTCCCAAGAGTCTCTATGGGAGGGACATTCTGTGCTGAAAGTGTAAAGTCTCATTTGTCGGGAACTGCCCGTGGGAGAATTGGCCACGGGCTGTAAAACAATCCACTGCATCTGGAGCTGAGGTGTCTCTCTGGAGTGTCCTGAGGAAGAAGGGCAAAGGTTGGGGGGTGCTGACAGCCCCAGTCCTGCCTGCTTGGCAGAAGGAACCCTGCAGGGGGTTTTCCGTCCAGCCGACCCCGCGAGAGGGTCCAAGAGAGTCACAGTCGTGTTCCGCAGACCGCAGGCCCCAGAGGTCCCTGACACCTGCCGCTGGGCTCTCCCAGCCCAGTGCCTGGTCGGCCTCACGTTTCTTTCTTCCCAGCGTCTGAGTCCCTTTGGACAGCAGGTTTTACCAGGAGCGCGGGGCAGAGTCGGGCAGGGGGCTCAGTGAGCAGTGGACCCGGGCAGGGGGCTCAGTGAGCAGTGGACCCGGGCAGGGGGCTCAGTGAGCAGTGGACCGGGTCAGGGCCGGTGGTCCTGGGCTCCCTCCAGTCCTCCTGCCTTCCCTCTGAGAAGGGACTCCTCCAGCCCTCTCTGCGCTGGAGCCCAGAGTGGGTGGTGACCTCCCTGGGCTGAGGTGGGCACAGCCGGGGCCCCGTCCCCTGCACCAGGAAACCTTGGAGGCGCCTGGGTGCTTTCCTGGCGTGAGGTCTGCTTCACTGGGGTGGCTTTCCGCCCACCCCACGCCTGCACCTTTGCTCCCAGCCACCCCACGCCTGCACCTTTGCTCCCAGCCAGCCCCCGCCCTCCTTCCTGACCTTGCTCAGTGTCTCCTGCCCCTTCTCCATCCCTTCTTCATCCTGTGAAGTCTGTCTCCTCTGTCTGCCCAGGGCACGGGAAGAGGGGTGCTGGCGGAACCCAGGTGCCTGCAGAGGCCCTCCCCACCCAGCCCTGCCCACAGAGCCCATCAGACTGGGGGAGTTGAGCTCCAGGGGCCTGTGGGCCGGGTGGGGATGGCGGAGGCACACTGTTAGTGGGGGGCATGGGCTGGGGGGGTGGCAGAGGCCCAAGGAGCGCCGGGCACGGGCGCGGCAAGTCCCCGTGGCTGCGAGGCTGTGGCCCTGCCGGCTTCCCTGGGCTCTAGCTGCAGCCCAGCGCTACCCCCGGTCCTCCTGCGGCCAGGCTAGGAGCCCCATCCACCAGCATCTCTCCCCGCTCCTCTTCTGAGCTCAGAACCCTCCAGCCCTCTGGGGTCTTGAGGTCACCCCCTCAACACTGGGGTCTGGGTTCAGCCAGGTCAGCTCTGCAGAGGCGGGGGCTGCGTCTGTTCGTTCCTGCGTGTCCCCAGCGCCTGGAGGCCGGCCTGCCCCAGCAGCGCTCCCGCAGGTGTGTGTGCAGACGTGTGTGCTCGGCCAGACGCGCCGCTGGACGGGTGGCTGGACAGGCGCGTGAGTGGGTGAAGGAATGAACGCTCCACGACGGTGTGAGCTTCGTCCAGACCCTCGAGATGCTAAGCTCCTCAGCCAGTTCTCCAGCGGAATTGCCACACAAGCATACCCGGTGACCGCCCCAGGCCGAGGGCAAGGCCGCATCAGCTTGGAGCACCATGGGCTGTAGGTCTGAGGTGGGGAGAGCTCGCCCGCGCGATGCCTGGCCTGAAGCAGCTCCCTGACGAGCTGATTCGGTCAGTTCACGCCCAGTCCTGCCTTCTGGAGCAAAGACAGGGCAGAACAGGTCCGCGGGTCCTCACTCGCAGGCCGCAGACAGGAGCCCGCGCGCCCTCTGGGCGGGGCCTGGACGCGGGCCCCAGCCGCGCAGTGTCCCCGGCACAGTAGGACATCTGGGCTCGAACGTTTGATTTATTCTATCAGTGCAGCCAAAATGCTTGAATTTCAGCAGCCACAGCTCTGAGCGCTAGTTTAACATTCATCTTGCAAACATTACTGCTGCCACGCGCCTGGCACTGCTGCAGGCCACGAGGACACGGCTTCCAATGAAACAGACCCAGACCTCCCTCGGGGTGTGTCACGCCCCCGGAGCAGGCGAGTTCAGCCGCTGGCGGAACAGGGAAAGGAGGAATAGCACAGGTGGGAGGGGTGAGCTCTGAGGGTTGGGGGCCATTGCCAGGCTCCAGACGGCCCTGCAGAGGCCCTGAGGTGGCCGTGTGGGGGCATGTCTCCGGGGCAGCTGAGGAGGCCACCCAGGAGAGGGGTGGCAGGTGAGGGCCCAGCGGGTCCACCAGCCACACGCGTCCCAGCGACGTGGGGCCTCGGAGGCTTCTGGGCCGAGCACCCTTGACCCCTCCGGGAGGGACAGGAGCCCAAGCGAGAGATGAGGGTGGGTGACCCGTCACCCCCTGAGCTGAGCTGCCCCGTGGCGGTGTGTAAGGTTTGCAAAATCCCTCTGATTTTGTAAGATTCTTCCCATAAGCGTGTTCAGAACAGACAAGCGGGAAAAATGGCGCGTACCTGCCCGAGGATCGGAAGGGAGACCCAGGTCTGCCTTCCGGAGACTCTGAACGAGGTGTCTGCGCGCTGAGGGCCCAGCCAGGCAGGGCTGCACCGGCCCCTGCGCCTCCAGCGTCCCAGGACGGGGTGGGGCCTGGTGCTGCCCGCCTCTGCCGGGACCCCGGCTCTGCCAGGCCTGACCCGCCTGTAGGGCCAGGCCTGAGGTCCCACTGCAAGGCCCCGGGCGGCACCTTGAGGTCGTGGGGTCTTTCCTTGGAGCTGGCTGCATCTCAGGTCCACACCTGTGAGCTGAGCGTTCACTCATCGGTGCTAGAATGAATGGAGAGGCCCCAGGGTTTGCTGGACACCGGGGTTCAGAGTCCAGGCTGAGGGCTCAGGTGGTGGCCAGGGTGCGGGCTTCCCCTCTGGGGGGCAGTCGAGATGGGCCGCAAAGGGAGGGGCCGGCAGAGCAAGAGGGGCTGGGAGCCTGGACCTCCAGCCTCCAGGGCCAGGGGCAGACCAGGGTCCTCTAGGGCCCACCCGGTGCTCGCGGAGGAGGCCGCGGGCTGGAGGGGGAGGGCCAGGCTCCGTTTCCTCCTGGGTATATCAGGAAGCCTCCGATGAGTTCACCACCTGCGGAGCTCTCTTGCCAAAGTCCAACTGGTTTTGAGTTCTCAGCTGGGAAAGGCCGAACGTGAAAGCTGGGAACGGCTGCTTCTCACAGCTCTTGGAACCACACAGAGGGTGGAAACCGCCAGCTCAGGGGGCTCTGTTTCTGCTCAGGTTTAGCGGGCCCTAGACGTTGGGGCACAGAGAACACGGGCCTGCAGCCTCCCAGCCTGCTTTGCTTGGAACGTGGCCCTCACGTGCTGGGTGCTTGTGCGGTGCATCCCTGCCAGCTGCTCGGTGTGGACCCATCGAGGCAGGGCCGCCCGGGAGGCCCTCGCGCCTGCATGTGTGTGCCGGCGCCCGTGGGTTGAGGGTTTCACCTGTGGCACTAAGACCTAGTCCCCAAGTGGCCGTGGATGCTGGGGACCTGAGGCCCCCTCATGTGCCTCTGGGCCACACCCTCCCTAGCAGGGTCTGCGAGGAGTGGGTGAGACAGGCCTGCGGCTCTGGTCGTGCTCACGTTGTCCTCACCCCGCAGAGTCAGCGGGGGCACACGGGGCCGAGGAGGCCGGGGCCCCACTCCGGCAGGAGAAGCCGGGCTCCCGGGGGCACGGCTGGGAAGAGCCTGCAGGTGGGGGAGGAGGCTTGGCCCCCGAGAGCTGCACCCTGGGGTCACAGAGGCCTTTCTGCTGGAGAAGCCGCCAGGCGCCCCCAGGGCAGGGCCCCAGAGCAAGCCTGGGAACAGGCTTGCTCCTCAGCACTGCCTGGGGGCGGGGGTGGGAGGGCACCAGCCTCCCTCCTGCTACTTTGCACAGGTCAGTTCGGAGGCCAGGCTCTCCGGAAGGCAGTGTCACCCCCATGCAGCCCCAGCAGTAACTCAGTAACCGAGCAGCACGTGCCAGAGCACCTCCACGTGTGGCTGCTAAGCCTAAACCCAACCCTTCCACATCCTGAGGCAGCAAAACCTTCATTCTCCTCCTTCAGCTGACAATCCGGACGGAGACCGGCTGCCTTGTAGCCTGGGGTGGGCGTGTCGCCGGCCTCAGACTCTCATCAGCTTCTGGGAAGCCTGGCGAGACCCCCGGTTCTCAGTCCGGTTCAGTCCCCTGGGGGTCGTCGGCCCCAACATCTCGAATCAGAGCTGCTGGGGTGAGGCAGGGGCCAGGCCCAAGCTTGTGGGTCTCCAGGGCGGGCAGCAGGCGGAAGCAGACGGTCGCTGTCCTGAGCAGGCACCACCCGGCTGGGCTCCTTGAGGCTGCCTGCAACCTCACAGAATTTGAGGACTCCCCAGGGCCCCCCCCCAACCCTGGCACCTGCCTGGTCTGCCACTGCATCTGAGAGGACTTGTGATGGCCTTGCTGTGGGCAAGCTGCTGTCCCCTCTGACACCTCAGCCTCCTCAGCGGGGACACGGCCAGGTTCAGCATCTCCCTCAGGTACAGACTTAAACAGGTGCTTAGAAGGTGCCTGGTGGACATTCTGTGAACACTGTAGTTACCCTGCACAGCACCCGGCCTTAATAAGAGGTCAACGAACGATAGTTAAATGAAAACGAAAATGCCAAGACAGTCACACAATAACTACAGACACTGAGCCTGAGGTGGACGGTGGGAGCCAGGACCTCGTGGCCCCAGCAAGGGCGGGGGCCAGTGACCTTTAATGCTGGGTAAGGAGGGGACTGGGCAGTTCTGCACCCCCCCCCCACCTGCTGCCTGCAGCCTCCCAGTTCCCACGTGTCCTGGGGTGGGAATGATTTTGTGGACTCAGCAAGGTGCTGGCTTTTAGCCAGTGAGTTCCCAGCTGGAGAGGGTGTCGCATGGAGCCGGCCAGGAGAGTGAGGAGTGACCTCTCTGTGACCTGGTGTTGGCCCCAGGCAGGTGCACCTCAAACCCCGGCTGTTAGGTGACCCTTTCGGTGCTGGCGTCTCCAGTACAGTGTCGCTAGGATTTGGGAGGGGGATCATGTGACCGCCATTTAGCAATATCATCAGCGAACACAGCAGGGCTCGGGTGAGTGTGTGAGGTGGGGCCTGGGCGCACACACCCACGTGCAGGCTGTGAGGGTCCAGCCCTCTCCCCCTCACTCTCCCCAACCCATACAGCCTACCTTCCGGGGGACAGACTACAAAAGGAGGGCAGTTTTAAGCTTCTGAGAAGGCCCTGGATGGAGAACGCGGCGTCTGTTGTCAAAATCCTTTACTCATTAACTTGCTCGAACCAAGAACGTTCCGATGGCAAGGGCACCCTCAGCCCCAAGCCCTGCGCACAGCCTGCCCCGGGGGTCTGAGGGGAGCACATCCTGGCCCGGCATCCCCTCTGCCTTCCGCCGGGGCACCCCAGGGAGGCACTGGCAGATGCAGGGTGGGCACGCGGGGCCGGCCGCCCATGGGCAAGGACAGGCTCCTTTCGCCAGACCAGGGGAGACTGCAGCCTCCAGGGCCGGGGGACTTAGCTGTTCTCAGTGCAACCCGACTGCCCCCCGGGCCCAGTGCTCTGGGACCCTCTTCCCAACACGCCCGTCCCCCGGCCTCTTCCAGCTGGTACCGGGCGCAGAGACCAGGGGAATTTGTCTCTGCAGCCCCCACAGACCCCCACCTGGCCCTCAAGGGCACCCAGGGAACTGGCACGCGAGCAGCAGCTCCGGCGGGCTTTCCATTTACAATCCTGGTTTTCTCACGATCTGGAGATTCCTTTCAGTGTTAATGAGCTGAACCCGTGCGGAAGGCAGATGGAGCGAGCGCCCTCCCGAGCCGCAGGCTGCAGTCCTTGCCGTCCTGAGCCGTGCTCCTGGCCCGTGGCCAGGGACGTCGGGGGAGGGGGCCCGAGGCGGCCAGGAGAGGAGCGGGAAGGAGGCCGGCTGCCCGGACGGCCTGTCCTCAGAGGGGGCCTGGCCCCGACCCCGTGCCCGCGGTGGCCGCCTCTGAGGACAGGCCGCCCGGAGCGCGTGGGACCACCGCACCCGCGCCCACCCCCCGCCTGCAGGAGCGCCGGGGCCGCGCTTCGCCGCTCTCAGCCTAATCCACGCAGGCCCCACGGCCTGACCGTGGGAAGTTAAAGTTAAACGAGACAAATCGGCCGCTGTCCGGGAGCAAGGTCCTCCGCTCCGCAGCCGCGCACGCGTCTGCACCTCTTCCCCGCAGCCTGGCCCGGGCCCGCCCATCGGGGGCCCACGGGGCGGGTCGCAGGGCTCGCCTCCCGGGGAGCCCCCGGGCTCCGAGGACCCTGCGTCGGGTGGTCGTCGGGGCCCCTCCTTCGGAGCAGGGAGAGGCCCGCAGGGGTGAGGAGCGGACGCTGGTCGGTCCGGGCCGCGAGGCCGCTGCGCCCCGGGCGGGACTTTCTCCCCGGGGAGGCCCTCTCGCCCCGAGGCCCGCGTGAACGGAGCTCCCGGTCCCGGCGAGGCGCCTCGTGCCGCAGACTCGGAGGTCTGAGACTGCCGCGCGCCCGGGCCTGAGCGGCGCTGGACCGCGGGGCCGGCACGTCGCCGGCCTGGCGTCGTCGCCGGGGCGCCCGAGCTGGTGTCTGAAGATGGGGCCGCCCCTGCTCGCGCCCCCCGCGCCCGCGCCCCCCCACGCTCGCCCACCCCCAGCAGGCGGGCCCCCTCCCGGGCCGGCGTCCTGGGTCCCGGACCTCACCCTGCTGGCCCGTGGGACCCCTCCCTGGGGGTGGCAACAACACCCTTTGCCGTAAAAAGTGGGGCTTTTGTTTGTAAAAATTCTGGGGGAACCTCCCCGCGGTGTTGGCGCAGTAGAATCAGGACGGATGGTTGACTCTGGCGGGAAGTTGCAGGCGGACGGCACCGGGTTCTCCCTCTGGGTGACAAGCAGGCGTGTTTCCCAGCCCGGCCTCTCGTACTCAGTGTGTCACCTCCGTCCCCGGCCTGGCCTCCTGAGGCCACATCCCAGCGCGAGGCCCACCCTGCAGAGGGGCACTCACCATGGCTGCGGAGATGCTGGCTTTTAAAAATTAGTAGACTGAATATTTTTAGTTGTAAATTTACAGGAGCGTTGAGCAGAGTGCTGAGAGTTCCCTGTACTCCCCTACCCGCCCCCCCCACAGTGTTTCCCTATTGTCAACATTTTGCACTGGCACGGATCATTGGTTACAATAGACGAACCAGTATCCATACGTTATTATTAACTGAAGTCCAAGGTTTACGTTAAATTTCCATCAGTGTCATACAATCTATGAGTGCGGACAAATGTCTAATGACATGTATCTACTTTTTAAATTTATTTATTTATTGTGGAATCTTAGTTCCCCAGCCAGGGATCAAACCCGTGCCCCTTGCATTGGAAGCACGGAGTCTTAACCACCTGACTGCCAGGGAAGTCCCGACCACTGATGCTTTTACTGTCTCCACGGTCTTGCCTCTTCCAGAATATCGTAGAGTTGGAATCCTACGGGATGCAGCCTTTCAGATCGGCTTCCTTCACTTAGTCACACGCATCTGAAGTTCCTGCACGTCTTTTCATGGCTTGATGGCTCACTTCTTTTTAGTGCAGAATATTCCACTGTCTGGATGGACCACAGTTTATCCATTTACCTGCTGAAGGACACCTTAGCTGCTTCCAAGTTTTGACAATGATGAATGCAGTTGCTATAATCATCTGTGTGCAGGGTTTTGTGTGGACATAAGGTTTTAACTCAATTGTGTACATACCAAGGAGCATGATTGCTGGATCACATGCTAAGAGTGTGTTGAGTTTGTCAGAAACTATTAGACTGTCCTCCAGAGCAGCGACGCCCTTCTGCATTCCCACTGGGGTTCCTGGAGCTCCACGTCCTCACCAGCAACTCGTGTGGTCAGTGCCTGGACTTAATGATTCTGGAGGATGAGCAGTGGTGCTGTTTCCATTTGTGTTTCCAACAGCGCACGGTGTGAGTGTCTCTTCGTGTCCTAACTTCCATCTGCACTTCTTCTTTAGTGAGGTATCTGTTTAGATTTGGGGCCCATTTTTCCGTTGGGTTGTTTGTTTTCTGATTGAGTTTTAAGAGTTGTTTGTATATTTTGGATACAAATCCTTTATCAGATGTGTGTTTTGCAAATATTTTATGCCTGTCTATGACTTTTTTCATTCTCTTAGCTTTCACAGACACTTCATTAATTTTAAGGAACCCCAACTTATCAATTCTTTCTTTCATAGATCATACTTCTGGTGCTGTGTCTAAAAACTCATCTCCAAACCTGAGGTCATCTAGATTTCTCCTGTTTTATCCTCTGGGAGTTTCATAGTTTTTCAGGTCCCTGATCCATTTTGAGTTGATTTTTGTGAAGGGTGTGAGGTCTCGATTCATCTTCTGTGAGGACGTCAGTTGTTCCAGCACCATTTGTCAAAGAGACTGTCTCTGCTCCGTTGCGTTGTCTTTGCTCCTTTGTCAAAGATCAGTGACCACATTTATAGGGTCTGTTTCTGGGCTATGTTCTGTCTGTTGACCTATATGTCTCTTCTGTCCCCGACACCGCACTGTCTCGGTTACTATAGCTTCACAGTAAGTCCTGGAGTCGGGTGGTGTCCGTCCTCCAACTCGGTCCTTCTCCTTCAGTGTTGCCTTGGCTGTTCTGGGTCTTTTACCTCCTCTCCATGTAAATTTGAGAATCAATTTCTTGATATTCATTTAAACTAACTTGCTGGGATTTTTTTTATTGGGGTTGCATTGTATCTGTGGATTATGTTGGGAACTGACATCTTGACCATATTGAGTCTTCTTCTCCATGAATGTAGACTCTCTCTCCATTTATTTAAACCTTCTTCAGTTTCTTTCATCCAAGTTTAGAAGTTCTCCTCATACAGGCCCAGCACATATTTTGTTAGATTTATGCCTAAGCGTGGGTTCTTTTGGTGCTGATGTAAATGGTAATGTGTATTGAATTTCAGATTCCCTACATTCATTGCTAGTTTATAGGAAGCAATTGACAACCTCTATCCTTCAGCCTTGCTATCATCACTTACTAGTTCCAGGAGTTTTCTGTTGGTCCTTTGGGGTTTTCTACTCAGATGATCGTGTCACCTGGGAACACAGCATCTGCGCCGTGGCCCCGGCCCCAGCAAGGCCAGCGCGCTCGCCCCGTGCCTCCCGGCTTTGCTGCCATGTGTTGGGCGTTTCAAGCTATCTTGGCCGGGACCCGACATGAGGTGGGGGAGGCGGGAAGGAGCTGTGATGTGAGCTTCCCAGATGTGGGGCACCTGCCCCCACCCACGTGCTCGCTCCCTGAATTCTGACGTTCCCACCAAGGTTTCAGTGCCATACACTGTTATGACGACACGAAACGTAGCCTGGAATGGCACAGATCACTGTTCCATTTCCTGCACAACCGTTCGTTTTACCTAAAGTTAATGATTGTCTGGGGTCGGTGGTGCCATTTTCTATGTACTGAAATGACTCCCTGCCCCACACCCCTGCAGGCCGCTGTGCTGCGCAGCACTCCCGCCCCCGAGTTGGCGGCTTTTGTCCCGAGACGCCAGGCCCCTGAGCTTCCTTCTGCCAAGCACAGCACCGGCCCTCCCGGCCCTCTGCCCTCCACGGGGCACCCCGCCTGGCACCCCATGCCTGCTGTCTGGGGGGGCCCCGCTTTGGTGGACTCATTCTCCATCAAATGTGACTTCCCCCCCTTCCTCTGGGGACCCCCTCCCCCTCCCCTCCCTCTCCCCCGCCCCCGTCCTCTCCCCAGTAATGACGTGCTTTGAGGCAGATCTCTTTTCATCTGTTGAGCTTGGTCCCTGGAAGCACAAGCCTTTCATCCGGAGACGTTTGTGTCTGCTTCGTCCGTGTCTCTCTCTGTCCCTCTTCTAGCTCCTTCTGAGAGAACCTGTGTCGTCCTTTCTACTCTTGAATTTCCTCTCCTGCATTGGTGTCTCTGTCTTTTTCCTCTGTCTTCTGAGAGAGCCTTTAACTTCATCTTCCAACACCTCCGTTGAGTTTTGTTGGGTTTTTTTAATTTTTTTTTTTTCTTGGCTGCGTCAGGTCTGAGTTGCGGCTCGCGGGATCTTCGTTGCGCCATGCAGGCTCTTTGTTGCAGCCCGCAGGCTTCTCTCTAGTTGTGACGCGCGGGCTCCAGAGTGCGTGGGCTCCGTAGTTGGCAGCACGTGGGCTCTCTAGTTGAGGCGCGCAGGCTCGGTAGTTGTGGCTCACGGGCTTACTTGCCCCGCGGCATGTGGGATCTCAGTTCCTCGACCAGGGATAGAACTCGCGTCCCCTGCCTTGGAAGGCGGATTCTTTACCACTGGTCCACCAGGGAGGTCCCTCCATCGAGTTTTTAGTTTCTGCTCCCGTATTTTCTCATATAAACAAGAGTTTGTAAATCGCTGAATGCACTCTTTTGTCTAGGATGCAGCTCCTTTTCCCAGTGTGGACCTGCCTCTCCCTGCAGTGTTTCCTCACTTGCTCTGCTTGTGCTTTACGTGACTCGGCCACGGGTTTTCAAGCCCAAGACGTCCCACGCCGCACCCCCAGGGTGGCTGATCAGGCTGGGTCCGCGCATATGGGGGCCGCCCTCACGGTGCCCAGCAGGGAGTGCGGGGGCTGCAGGGAGGCCAGGATGCCAGCGTCTTCAGACGCCCCCTTCCCGCTGGCCTGGCCAGAAATCTAAAAATAAAGAAAATGAACGACACCATTGCCCTTTTGTTTTCACCGGGCTTGGGAAGGAAACACTTAATCCACCTTCCTTGCAGGAATCTGATTTTCATCTTTACGACAGCCCAGAAAGGTCTAGACTGTCATCTTACGATAAGGAAACCAAGTCTAAAAGGAATAAAATAATAACTTGCTAGTGACCGCCAACACAGGTCCCTCGGAACAGAAAGCCCTCGAATGTGCAGAAAGCCTGTCTCTTGACCCCTCTGACAGGTGCCGTCCCTCTGGGTGGCCCCAGCATGGGGTGGGGGGCAGCTTCTGCCCTTGGTCCTGGGCCCCCTGCACGCATTTGGGCCAAACGATGGGAACCTGGGGGTGTAAAGCAGTCCCAGTGAGGGTGTTGGCTGTGCCGTTCGCCCCCAGGGACAGTTTACATAGCTCGGTCCAGCTTTTCTCAAGACCCGGTGCCCGTGCAGGGCCCTCTGATGGTCTCCCCGCCTTGGGAGCCCTTTGCCCCCTGCAGCACGGTGTCCGTATCAGGAATCAATAGTCCCATCGCTTCCTGCTGCCCTGGGTCTGGGCAGTGGCCTGTGACAAAGTCCTGGCTTCGGGGCCAGTGCGGGGAGCGCCCTGATAGCAGGGGCTGCGGTGACCCGGCAGCCACGTGAATGGCAGACGTGGTTTATGACACCTTGGGACATTGCCCACGCACCTTATCTGCACAAAAGACATCCTCAGAGAAAATGGCCTTGCTGAAATTTTTCACATGAAGGTATAAAGGTCAGCGAGATGTAACGTTGCTCCTCTACAGGAGATCTGTTTCCAGATTCCCCGAAGCCACGCCAGAGTGGAGCATCCTGCCTCCTGGCTCTGGTGGACTTCACAGTGAATTTGATCATTGCAGTCAGTCTCCAAACCTCCAGCCAACCAGCAGCTCCACTGAGGTCAAGACTTTTCTCCCCCCACGAGGGCTCCCTGGGACGTAACTAACTTTATGTTCTTAAATCTTAGAACTTTGAAGAATGCCTTTTCTGGTTTGTTTAGCCTCCAGGGCCACCAGCCTCCAGCTTCCTCACCCTGTAAAAGCAGAGGCACCGAGAGCACATGCCATTCTGGGGCCCTTTTTACACCTCACGCAGAGAAAGGGAGTTTGTGTGGTGCCGGCGCTGGGATCTGTGTGATTCTGATTTGGAAACCTTACCTCCACCTGCCTTTGCTGTTTTTGCTGCTGTGCCTGTCACAGCTCAAGTTCAATGAATTCTTTTGTGAAGTAAGGTCTCAGTGACCTGATTACCAGCTACCTTCAGCAGTCACGCCCCGTGTGTCATTAAACTGACACCGTCAGCGTGAACCATCTGTGCCTTGGCTCTGCCGTGGTGCTCTGCTTGGGCCCAGGCCGCGGAGCAGCCCCTCCGCCCTCCTCTTCCGAGGGCCTGGCCCCAGACCCCGCCCAGCTCACCCCGAAGTCCAGGCGCCCACTTCACCTCTGACCTGCAGCTTTTAGGCCCTTCCCGCACCCAAACTTACCTGCCCTGGACCTTCAGCTTCACTTGAAGACAGAGCAATAGAAATCGTCTAATCTGAAGTAGGTCTCAAGTCTATAAATTGATACCTTTCATCAAATTGGGGACATTTTTGGTCATTACTTCTTCAGATTGTTTTCTACTCCATTGCCCTCTCCTCTCCTTCTAGGACTCCAATTTCTCCTGATATTGTCCCACAGGCCACCGAGGCTCTGTTTACTTTTTATCTTTCTTTTTTCTTTGTTCTTCAGATTGGATCATTTCTACTGTCATCTCTATCTGCTGTTAAGCCTATCCACTGACTTTTTTATTTTGGTTATTGAATTCTTCAGTTCTAGAATTCCAACTTGGTTCTTTTAGATGTCTTCTATTTCAAGGGCCAGCAGACTATGCCCATGGGCTGGCTGCCAGTTTTTGTAAATAAACTTTTACTGGAACACAGGGGTGTTCATCTGTTTATGTATGTTATGACTGTTTTGTGCTATAGTGGCAGAGCTGAGTAACTGAAAAACAGAATGTGTAGCCCACAAGCCTAAACAATTTACTAGCTGGCTCTTTTAGAAAAAAATTGCCAAATCCTGTTGTATTCCACTGCTGAGATTTACTATTGTTAATTCATTACAAGCATATTTTCCTTTACATTCGTGAGCATGGTTATAACAGCGGTTTTCAAGTCCTTGTCTGCTAATTCCAACATCTGGGTCATCTTGAGGTCTCCACTGATTTATGGATCCCATTTTCCTGTTTCTTCATACGTCTAGTAATTTTGGTTTGTTTCCAGGACACTATGACTGATACATTGTAGAGACTCTGTATTCTGTTATGTTCCTCTGGAGAGCATTGATTTTTGTGGTGGGTGTGGTTGCTGCATTGTGGTTTTGCCAGGACTGGACCGAAACTCCAGATGTGTCTCCCTGTGGTGACAGCAGCTGAAACCTCTGAATTTTTAGCTTCTGCTGGCAGCTCAGGACCTGCCTCTCTTGTGTGTAATTCAAGGATCAGCCAGAGATTTCAAGAGTTCATGCACAGAATTTGGGGTTTGGCCTCTCAGGCTCTTTCCTTTCTGGGATTTTCCCCCTCTCTTTTCAGCTCCTGTGGTTGCCCTGATCTCTAGCCTCTGATTTTTCAATCCAGTCAGACTGTAGGTTTCTATCTGAGTTTTAGCTGCTCTGCATGGCCCCACCTGGGACCTGCCCTCTGAAAAAAAGCCATAAGAAAACAAGGACATCGGCTGGCGCTGGTCCCTTCCTCAAAGTGTAGAGCCCATCTGGTGTCTGCCTTCGTTTACTCTCTCTTCAGTGTTGTGTTTGTTGTGGGTATTTTTTCCAGAGCTCATGGTCATTACCCAGAGGACGGTTGGCTGGACATCTATTGACAGAGGGTCCACTGCCGGGACAGTGGGAGCTACTCCGCTGGTGCCCATCTATGAGGTGTGACTGTCATGAATTCTTCTCCCAAGTCTTTAAGTCAGAGCCAATCATGAAATCATAAGAAAGCAAAGCTTAAAATGTGTGCTTCTTTGTATGTGGAGCACTTAGGAGCAGGCTGACACGGAAGAAGGATGGAGAAGCCTCTTGGGGAGAAGGGCACTGCGTGTGGAGTGGGGCTGGCGGCTGCAGACCCAGCTGGCGCTGGGGCCAGGCCACTCACTCATGGCTTCACTTGACAACACTTGTTAATTATCATTAATGTATATAATTATATGTGACATCACCAGTCACACCTGCTGTGTGGTTGCTGCCTGCCCTGCAGGGGACGGCATCTGGGTGGACGCCTCTGAGCACAGGACGAGGGTCCTCGGGCCCGTGCCTGTCCTGGGAGGGGCTGCGGGGACCCCACGGCGTGACTGTAGAGAGTGCTGGAGAGTCAGCGCTGGGAACTGCGTGTGTGTCTGTGTGTCTGTGTCTGTGTGTCTCTATGTGTCTGTGTGTCCCTGTGTGTGTCTGTGTGTCACTGTATGTGTGTCTGTGTGTGTGTCTGTGTGTGTCTCTATGTGTCTGTGTGTCCCTGTGTGTCACTGTATGTGTCCCTGTGTGTGTCTGTGTGTGACCGTGTGCGTCCGTGTGTGTCTGTGTGTGTCTCTGTGTCCCTGTGTGTCACTGTATGTGTCTGTGTGTCTGTGTGTCCCTGTGTGTGTCACTGTGTGTCTGTGTGTGTCTGTGTGTGTCACTGTATGTGTGTCTATGTGTCCCTGTGTGTGTCTGTGTGTGTCACTGTATGTGTATCTGTGTCTCTCTATGTGTCTGTGTGTCCCTGTGTGCGTCTGTGTGTCCCTGCGTGTGTGTCCCTGTGTGTCTGTGTCCCCGTGTGTGTCACCGCGTGGGTGTGTCTGTGTGTCTTTGCCCCTGAGTGTGGGACGTTTCAGGCCCCACCCGGCCCGCTCGTCCTCCCGAGCAGGGGGGTCCCCTGTGCGCCCCGTGACTCCCCACGCTTCTGCTGGAAGGGTTTCGCCGCTCACCTGGTTACTTGGAGGCAGAGCTGGATTTACCAAGGCTCGTATGTGTTAAAGTAAAACCAAGGGATTTAGTGTACCGCCGCATCGCGTGGACCCGGCTGAACCCCGCTGAGAGGTCCCTGGGGGCGGCGGCCACAGAGGGCCTGACCCCGGGCCCCGGCCGTGCTCGGAGCGGGCGCGAGGACCGTCGGCAGTGACCTTCCGGAAGCCCGCCCTGCCCGGGCCCCTCCAGGGCGGCCGGTCGCGGGCGCCTCCCGACCTTCAACGTCAGTCCGAGGGTTTGTAATTAGAAGGAAACACACGTGTCTCTGCTGTGACCGTCCTGCAGCCGGGCTTCATTAGCTGTGACTCCCCAGGCCTTGGCGATCAGAGACCCGTGGGCTCGCAAGTCCCTGTGGGGAGGCCCTGCCGACGCGGCGCCCCTGGATCTGTGCTCCACAGGGACGGTGTCCTGTCTCCTGCGGCCGTTAGCGCTCTGCCGGGTCCCTGGTGTGTGTCACGTGCTCTCCCTGCATCAGCACCTGTAACACTTGTGGGGTCCCAGTCGCCCGCGAAGCTGCTGCCTGTGGGTCTCGGCCTGGCTCTGGCCCCGCGGCGGACGTGCACCTGGGCCCCGCGTGCGCCCTTTACGCATAGGGCGCGGGAGTCCCTCGGGGCCTCAGGCGGCCTCCACCCCCCCAGCCCAAGGGTTGGCTTCCCAGCAAATGCGGGCCCGATGGGGAGGCCTGCCCCCCCACTCGCTTCCCAGGGGCGCGGCCCCGGGACACAGGCCCTCGATGTCCGTGGCCCAGACTCCGGGTTGGCCGGACGTGGAGGCCCCGGAGCTGCAGGGCCCAAGGTACCGAGGTGGCTGCTCCGAATTGCTTGGCGGCCCTTCTGTCTTTGGAGGTAAAGGAGGCGAAGGTTGGAGGGGGATCAGGGCCCGCACGCTGCTGCTGGGGTCTCGGCGAGCAGGCCCCCGGCAGGTGCCCCCAGCAAGGACCGGGGTGCCGAGGGGTGGCGGCGACGGGCCCCTCCACTGTCCTCGCAGCTTCCCCAGAAGACCCGGCCGTCCGGGGCCGCGGATGCTGGAAGGAGGGGCCCAGCACGTGCTCTGGCCGCCGTCCCCACCCCGTCATCCCCGCCGTCTCGCAGAAGCCGCGACGTGAGTGACTGTCTGTCCTCACAACGCACGGTCCGCGGCCGAAGGAGGGGTCCGGCCTGCAGGGACCTGCCCCACCGGCTGGTGGACAGCGTCCTCGGGCAGACGCGGACGCCCGGGCACCTGGAGCTTGGCCCACCAACTCCTAAAACGCCCATTATGGGCTTAATGGCTGAGCCACTAACAAATTGCCATTTACAACCAATCCAGTCTTCAGTTTAATTAGCTCATTACGATGCGGACTGCTGTCTGATGGTGGTCACAGGAGAGCCGCCCGCGGGCCTGACCGGGCCCAGCTGGCGGGACGGCTCGTGAAGAATTCCCATCAGGCAGAGACCCCGGAGCTCGGGGCGAAGGCGGAGAATGGGGCCCCCTGCAGACTGCTCTTCCCCCTCCCCCCAGACCAGAAAGACAAACCAGGAGCCGGGGGCCAACCTGATGCCAGAGATCTCGGACCGCAGGGGAGGGACAGCGCCGTCTGCCCGGATCGCTCGCTCCAGGGAAGGCACGTGGACCCCACAGGCAGCAAGTGCGTGTCAGGCCGTTCCCCCCGCACCTGAGAGGCAGAGGATGCGGACAGAGCTGCGTGACACGGGGCGGCGGGGACTGCCGCTGAAGCAGGAGGGGACGGAGCAAGGGAGGGAGGAGCCCCCGGAATAAACCGTCACCCAGGAAACAGAAGGAAAGGCTCCGTGGAGCTTTACATCACAGACAAGGGTCAGAGTACAAATTCAGTAAGACAGGAGCTCCAACTGAGACAATAAAGTGGTGCTGAAAATATCAAGAGGATTTTCCTAGCTAAGAAAACTGGAAAAGAACTAACACAGTGAGATCTGAGAAATAAGCTCGGAACAGCAGGAGCCAGACGGAAGTCTCGGAGGCAAACCACCGGCCGGACAAAAGGCCGGAGAGCCTGTGGGTGGCCGGCGGGCGGGCGGGAGGCAGCCCGGCGGCCCCTCCTCCCCGCGCACTTGCCGGACTCGGCGGGACCCCGCGGCGCGCCCGGAGCCGCCCGAGAGCCGTGAGCGTGCGGCACACGCGTGGCTAGCGCGACGCCCTCGAGGAGCCGGCCTGGCCGCCGCGGGGGGGGCGGGGATGCCTCCTTGAGATGCAGGCCGAGCCGCCGTCCCCAGAGTCAGAGGAAGAAGGAGAATCAGCGCGAAGATACACCTTGCTCCAAGGACGCTCTCAAAGACAAAACATCTTCTGACAGCCAGACAGAAAAAGCAAGCGAACGGGCGACCACGCGGGAGAAGTGAAGTAAAAACCGGGCCGGGCCGGCCCGTCCCCCGGGTCTGCGGGAGGCCAGGGGCCCAGCCGGGCAGACACCCGCGGACGCGAGAAGGTGGTGCCGACCTCTGGCCCCCAAGGGAGACGGCTGCCGAGACCGTCCGGGCGAGGGCCTTGCGGCGGAGGGAACGGTGGGGTCCTGACACCCGCAGGGGCTGCAGGGGCCACGCTCGCTCGCGGGGTTTGGGGAGCCTTTCTCTCCGGAGTTGGGCAGGTCCTTCCGTTGCAGGACTATTTTTAAATATTTTCTTTGTGAAATTCAAGTAAAGTTAAATTGAACATCAAACCTTCAGTAGAAAACATAGGAGGAAGGATGGCTTTTCAAAGCATAACACAAAACTCAGAAGCCCTGGGGCAGCAGACCAACAGGCTGACCTCAACAGGAGACGTCTGCACATAGCGAGACACGAACAAGAGGCTAAGCGACCGTACCTCTGAAAGTGAAAATACACCGGCGCCGGCGCGTGAAGAGCTGCCCGTCGGTGAGAAAAGGCTGATAACCCAGCGACGCGGCAGCAAAGGCCACGAATACATGGTTCACCGAAAAGGAAGAAATGTCTCCCAAATGGGACGAGACGCTCAAAGCTCACTCAGGATGAGAAAGGTTAAGTCTCCCAGGAGATGCCGTCTCCCGCCTGCCTGGGATGAGGGACAGGTGACCACCGCCCCCGGGCCCCCCGTGGGCAGGTGAGACGGGCGTCTGTGCAGGACACAGGTGAGCGCTCAGTAGGCCCCGCCGTGCACAGAGGTGTGTGTCCAACACCGCCAGACACAGAGGTTGCGACGGCACGCCCGTCCGTCCACACTGTGTATGTATTTCTTTCTCAATGGGTAAAAAGTTCAAGTCACTTTTTCTCTGGGTTTTCAGGGCTTCCTTCCGAGCAAGAGCATCTGGTGTGAAGCCAGCCTGTGTCTCATCCGCCCGTTTTCCAAATTAATAAGACTTTCTGGTAACCGGCCGCTGTACAGGCATGTGGCACAGGGTTAGGGCTCCGAGTCCCCAGGGGCCGAGTTTTGCTGCTGTTGTTAAGGACCACCTGGTTCCCCGGCACCTTCCTGCCCCGCTGGCCCCGCAGTTGTCAGAGGAGATGGAGATCCGAGGTCCACTCGGAATGTCTAATCTGGGGAGGCGATCGGCTAAAGACTGAACATGAGCCCCAGGACCTGAAGCCAGCCCTGGGCCGCCCCTCTCTGCCGCCTTGGCAGGGGGGTCGCTAGGGGTCAGCGCTCACTCGTGCTGCACACCTGGCCGTGGGCCCAACGACCCGCTGTGCTGGCCTCAGCTTCGGGGGGCGCCCAGACCAGCGGACACCGCGGGGGTGAAGGAGGGGCCGTCCCAGGTGTGACCTCCGCTGGAGCCTGGCCAGGACGGGAGGACAGCAGGAGACGCACATTTCGTGGGGAACGGCAGCTCCGGTGAATGGGGTGGGGTCCGGGGGGCGGCCCTCCGTGCAGTTCGCTCGGGGCTCGCTGGGAGTTTGGGGGGCAGGAGCGGACGCCGCCCGCGCCCCAGAGAAAGGCGCAGCCTCGCAACTGCCCAGTAGGTAGGGGACTCGGGACGCGCCTGCGGCTCTGGGTGGCTTTTCTAAACTCGGCTCCTGGACGCCGAGCCCATCGGGCAGGAGACGAGAGGACGAGCCCGCCGTCTGTGGACTTCAGGGAATCCCTGGGAGGTGCAGAGGAGGGGCGAGAGCCGCAGGCCTCTCTATCACGGCACAACTCCTGAGCGGCCGCCAGAGCCCAGGGCCGACTCCTGGGCCCAGGGCCTGCTGATCCTGGTGTCCGGGGAGGGGGGCCTGGGACCTGCAGGGTTTCTTGCGCTGCCCTGTGCACTTGGCCGTCGGGGGCCAGGAGCCACGGGGCGGAGGGGGCGTGGGCACGGCCTCCCAGGTCTCCTCCCAAAGCCTAGGGCGGCCCGACCGACCGTCACTCAGCCCAGGGTGCGGAAGTGTGCCGTCAAGGGAAGACGCATCTCTCCGTGTCCTCGCCGGACGGCCGGGGGCGGGGGAGCAGGTGCCGCCAGAGTGGGGCTCTGGGGCGCCGGCCCGTCTTCCCCACGTCAGGGCCCCTCCGACGACGCTGGGCTCAGAGAGCCCCTCCTGGGGGACGTGAGCCTGCCAACCCCCGATGCCCCGCGCTCACGGGCAGGGCAGGGCTGGAGGACTTCCAGGGAGCTGGGGCTCGTGCTGAGACACGGCCTCCCTTGCAGTACCTGCGGCCACCGAGGCCTGGTAACTGCGTCACGTGGAAAAGTTGAGGCATCAGCCTCCCGGCATTTGAGTCTCCCCACGAAGGCGGGACCGCTCTGCTGGCTCCTGGGCGCCTCTACTTGGGGAAGCAGCTGCCCTCACCCCCCCACCTGCCACATGTGAGAATTTTCAGAGGAAGAAGCTGGCTCCCAAATCAAAATGTGCAGCTGGTGCCGGGGCGCCAGCGGGTCCTCGGGTCCCGGAAGCAGTGCCCGTTCTAACTCCACCGGCTGAAACCTGACCCTCCCTGGGCCGCAGAGCAGGGCCCGCGCCTGTCATGCTGCATCTGAACCAGACTCAGAGAGGTCCGTCCTGGGGGACGAGGCACAGTGACACGGGCTCTCCTTCCTCGGGGAGCCCCCTTGAGAGCCAGCATCTAACCCCCAGATGTCCTCTGGCTACCAGCGAGGACACAGGCCAGGGACAGGGTGCAGGGCTCCTGGATCGGAACCCGTGGGACCCAGCCCAAGAAGTCTTCCCTGAGACAGCTGGGACGGGTCAGCCTCTGCCACTGGATGCCCCGCCCCCTGCTGCTCTGGGGTCCTTGCATCTCAGGAGACAACTCTCCTTAGAATACAAAAGAAGACCTCTCAATAAACAGAACCTGCGTGAGTGAAGAGAGAACTATCGCAAACTCTGCTGAAGCTGAAGAGTCCACCTCTCCTGCCAACATTCCAACTATTTTGAAATCAGACTTAACACAGGATCCTTATCGCTTTTTTCCCTGAGTCTTAAAAGAGAACAAAGGAGAAACGGCCCCAACTGTTGGAGTGCACGCCTCCCTCGAGGTCCTGGCGGGGCTGACAGGTGAGGGGCCGTCGCTGGGGAGACCTCTGCGGCCCCGCTGTCCCCCGAGCGCGTGACTGGCGGTGGGGCTGACTGCTGCTGGGGAGCCCCGGCGCCCTGGCCTTACAAGGCTCTCGTCCTGGGCGCTCTGAGCCCAGGAGAGCCAGGCAGAGGGGAGGCCGGCATGGCGTTCCTCCACGGAAGCTCAAAACACAGCTGGGCGTCAGGCAGGGTGGGGGCCCGGTCACCAGGTACGGCACGAGGGATGATGCCCGAGGGGGCCTGCGGGCCTGCACTCTGCCAGCAGCCTGGGCCTCCGTCCCCGAGCCACCGTGCAGCCCCTCTGGCCTATCACGGGGGGCTCCCTGTGGAGGGGGCCGTTCTCTGAGCAGGAGGCAGGGGGACATCTGAGGAGGGTGCCCTTGGGGCCAGGGGGACTGGCAGGGCCTCCTCTGTGGCCACAGGCCCGGACGTTGGGCCTTGTTTCCCGAGTTCATACCTGTCCTGTGGTGCCAGGCCGGCCCCCTGACCCCTCCCCTCCCCCGCAGGCTTCCACCTGTCCCACAGGGTCACCAGCGTCGTCCCCGAGAGCGCGCTGCTCATCGTGCTGGGCCTGGCGCTGGGCGGCATCGTCTTGGCGGCCGACCACATCGCCTCCTTCTCGCTCACACCCACGGTCTTCTTCTTCTACCTGCTCCCTCCCATCGTGCTGGACGCCGGCTACTTCATGCCCAACCGGCTCTTCTTCGGCAACCTGGGCACCATCCTGCTGTACGCCGTCGTCGGCACCGTGTGGAACGCGGCCACCACCGGCCTGTCCCTCTACGGTGTCTTCTGCAGCGGCCTGATGGGTGAGTGGGCACTGCGCCCCACCCGGGGGCTCACGGAGGGTCCCGGGGGGGTCCTCGGCGCGGGCTCCGGGCAGCCTCATTTGGGAAAGCTCAGGACGAAGAACACAGGCCTTAGAGGGGGGAGGGGGGTGAGCTTAGGGGTCATCAAGAGATGGCACCAGTGGCCACTTAGCCCTGCTGGCTGGTAAGTCATCACTAGGCAGCCCACGCCCGGCCCCAGGCCGACGCGCGTGTCCCGCTTGGGAATAAAGTCTGGTCCGACCAGGCCAGGCAGTGGGTGAGGCGGTAGGAACGACCCAGCCGCTGTCCCTCCCCCTTGGCAGGGAGGTGGGGTCCAGCCTCAGTCCCCCACCTCCAAGAGGCCAGGCAAAGAGGAGGAGGCCCCCCGGGCAGAGGCCGGCACCCAAGTCCCACGATCGTGGAGCCCAGGTCAACCCGCACCTGAGCAGGAGGTGTGGGTGTCATTTCTACGCAAACCGGCAGGGAAAGGCCACGCCAGCTTCTCCTCTGTCACCGTGGCATCTGCGTCTGCTGCCCCCTCCCCTGCCGGTGTTTCCTGCCGTTCTGGTTACTAACCTCGGCCCTGGCATACCTCCCAGGTGCACCCCACCCACCTGGGAGCTGGCCATTATCCACCGGGGAAACCGGAGCAGGTGGGGCCTGGGCTCACCTGAGGCCTCGCACAACGTGCCCGATTGCACAGCCCTAAACGCAGCCCGTCCCGGGGTGGCTACAGCTGCCCCTGTTTGCCTCCGGGGTCTGCGGGTGGAGCTCCTGGCATCGGGGACCACTGGGGGTGGGTGTCGGCACCCCGGGCACCAGTCCACGCTCAGCCTTGGCCTCAGACGCTTCCGCCAGCTGAACCAGACCCAGGGCCAGGCCCTCTGACTGAAGGAAGAGCATGGCACCCCCCGAGCCCCACGGTGGGGCTCACGACCTACCTTGAAATCGCAGCGACAAGACTATTAAGAAACGGGCCAAAGGTCCCCTGTCTGGAGGAGTCACCTTGGGACTTGGTCCTCACCCCGTGGGGAGTGTGCACTTCCGCGAGCCCCCGCTGCCGGCCGGCACCACCCCCAGGCCCGGCCGGGAAGCCCACGAAGGCTGGCGTGAGGCCACACGCGCCTGGCCAGGCCTCCCGGACGCCTGAGCCGCAGGGGCCGTGTGGGTGCGATTAGACTCCTTTCATCGGCGGTGCCTTTAGGTAGTTGGGACGATCTAAGGCCCTCGGGCCACCTCCAGCTACGGGGCCCAAGGGTAGGTCTCGGGGTTCGGGGCGGGCACTCCTGCTCCTCGAGGGGCCACAGCTGTCTGAGGCCTGTGCTCAGCCCTTGGGACGTAGCTGGTCAAGGCTGGGTGTCAGCCGAGGCCATGGAGCAGAGCAGCGGCCAGGGGACATCCAGAGCTGGGGCCCTGCAGCCCGGAGGACAGCGATGGGTCTCTGCTGGCCGGCGGCCGGGCTGCAGGCTCTGAGGTGCGGCCCAAGGCCAGGGTGCGCCTCCGAGGGAGGGGCACCTGGGGCGGCGTCTGGGCACAGCGGCCCAGCACCCGGGAGCTCTGGGCCATAGAGAGGCCCTGCAGGTGGGCAAGGCCGTGGCAGAAACGGGGTACTGGAACACACAGCCTGGCGGCCGTGAGCCCACAGTGCGGTCCCGGGACCTTCCTGGCAGGGCTGGCGGGTGGAGGCCTGACCCGCCAGCGAGGAGGGCAGGCTGCCCGCCCCCGGCTCTCCTGCCTGGGCGGCCGGCCCCAGGGCTCTCCCCGTGGCGCGCTCCTCTTGCAGGAGACCTGAACGTCGGGCTGCTGGACTTCCTCCTGTTCGGCAGCCTGATCGCCGCCGTGGACCCCGTGGCTGTCCTGGCGGTGTTTGAGGAGGTGCACGTCAACGAGGTGCTGTTCATCATCGTCTTCGGGGAGTCGCTGCTCAACGACGCCGTCACCGTGGTGCGTGCGAGGGGAAGGCGGCGCCTCCGCCGGGCTGTCCTGCTCCGGGGCCTCCTAGCTCAGAACGACCGGCGGCGTTAGTCGGAGTGTCACGGTTCTTAGAGCCCACTTCACACCTTCGCGGTTAGCGGCCCCACTGCTGAACTCCCACGAGCGCTGGTCCCAGCTTTGGGTCCCGGCTGGGGCCCCCATTCCTGACTGTGGACTCGGTGGACGATCACAGTCTCACGGGAACCACGGAGGGGAATCAGCTGCGCTGCCGGGTGCCCGCGACCCTGGCGGCCGGCAGGGGCCCGCGTCAGCTCCGTGCGGGGTGGGCAGAAGGTGCAGGCAACGGGAGGTGGCCGTGACTGGACGTCGGCGTCCTCCGCGACACCGGGCCGCGGGCCCCGGGGCAGTGAGGTCCCGGGCGGGGGCAGCGCGGAGCCGCCTTCCTGCCCCGCATCAGCCGGCGGCGCGTCTGAGCCTGCCCACCGGCACCCGGCCGGGCCCGCGCGTTCGCAGGCCCAGCAGACGTGCAGTCTCCTCTTTGCTCTAAAAGCCCCATGCTTTCGTGTCTCGTAGAAGCGGGAACTTCTGCCCGAGCCAGGGAGCTCTTCGCTCGACCCCTCCGTGAGGTTCATCTCCCCAGGACCCCCGTTCCCGTAAAGAAGCGGGTCGGCTGTGCTCTGGTCCCGTGACCCTCACGGCTGCGCCGCGCCCCCCAGTCCCTGTGTCAGCACTGCGTGGGTTTCCTCCTGTTAGCGCAGCTTTGCGACCCGCCCCTTGAGGGCCTCTCCCCCGCTGGAGAGCGCAGACTTGGGAGCACAGAGACAGGTTTCTTCCCTAGGGGCCTGCAGCCCACCCCGGGCCGCCCCTTGGGCCCCTGCCCCGGACGCAGAGCCACTGCATCGTTTAGGAGCTCAGAGAGCACAGCAGCGCCCACTCCCGAGGCCTAGGGCGAGGTGTTGGGCGTTCATCTCAACGTCTTGGCGGGATAAGGTTTAAAAGTCAACGGGCAAAGGTGCCCCAGGTGCCACCCCACAGTCAGGGCCCAACGTAGCAGCAGAGTCGCTGAAGACGAAGCTCTGGGTTTGTCCTGGGAAATGCGATTCGAGGATGGTCACTGGGCTGGCTTCGTGGTCGCCCTGCTCGGCCGACGGTGGGAAAGGCCAGGTCTTCTCTGAAGGTTCTCCTCCTTCCAGGCTGCTCTCCTGCCCCCACACCCCACACCGCGGCCGGGACGATTTCCTCCGGGGCTTTTCGGTTTCCGTTCACACGGCGGCCGCGGTCTCCTGACTCAGCTCAAGGTCCACGGGGCCCGGGGCCCGAGGCAGGGAGGGCTCGGCGCTGACCGAGGGCTGATGGTGTCCTGTCTACCTCTGTCCCCCAGGTCCTGTACAACGTATTTGAATCTTTCGTGACGCTGGGTGGTGACAAGGTGACTGGCGTGGACTGTGCGAAAGGAATAGGTGGGTGACTGGCGGGGCCGTGCATCAGGGGCGAGCTGGGGCCGGTCTCTTCTCCAGAACATGGGCCCCTCGGGGCGGTGTCTGTGACGGCCTGGGACCCACAGCCCGGGGAGGAAAAGGCGTTTCCACTTCCAAGTCTCGGCCACAGGTCCTTCCCTCCCCCACGTGTTTCACTGGCACGATTTGATCAGGCCCCAGGCACCCTGGGCGTCAAGGGTCATCGCCCCATCAGGCCCACGAGGAGGACGTGGATCCCGTATCCCGGGGGTCCCGCGCATTTCTCTGGGCAGGGACGGTGACAGCTGGCTGTCCCTGGGGGCCCAGGACCCAGTCCTTGCTGCCAGTGCTCCCCCCAAGGGCTGCTGGTCTCAGCGCTGCCTCCACGGGGTGGGGGGGGCAGGGCAGCCGGGCCTCCCTCGGGCGCAGGGCTGTCCCCTCCCCAGCTGTCCCTGTGGAGGCTGGAGCCGACACCCGGCCTGTCTCTGTCCTCCGAGAGAATCAGCCTCTTGTTCGCTGAGCTGCCGGTGGCTCGGGGGGTCAGCGGGAGACCTCGACGAGGAACGGGCTGGAAGGCGGGCGGCCAGCTCGCCTACGCCGCGGCCACAAAGGGCCATTCAGGGGCCAGCGCCAGCGTCCTTGCCCTTGCAGTGTCCTTCTTCGTGGTGAGCCTGGGGGGCACGCTGGTGGGGGTCGTCTTCGCCTTCCTGCTCTCGCTGGTGACACGCTTCACCAAGCACGTTCGCATCATCGAGCCCGGCTTCGTGTTCGTCCTCTCCTACCTGTCCTACCTCACGTCAGAGATGCTGTCCCTGTCGGCCATCCTGGCGTGAGTCCTCCCTTGCTGGTGGGCCACAGCCTCGGGGTCCTGGGCCCTGGCGGGTGGGGTGACTGCAGGCCGGTCACCCCACCTGGCCCCCACGCGCCAGGCGGACCCGCCCAGGGGAGGGGTGGCCCGTCCCCCGCCCGGTCTGCCTGGCCCGCCTCCCCACGCTGAGTGGGAACTCACCGTGGGCGCAAAGAATTCCATCTATTTAGTCTTTCCGATACGGAGTTGGCGTTTCCACAGAACTGTCAGGGGCTGCAGCGCGCCCGCTCTGAGCGGAGGGCCCACACGCAGCCCCTCCCGGGGGCTCTGAGTCTCAGAGCCGCCGCGCTTTGGGGCGTGGACGGAAACTGAGGCAGCCCAGCGGCCCGCAGTGCGGGGCCCGGGCCTCCAGAGGCCGTAAACGGTGTCGGGCGCGGGGCTGGCGCGCCCAGCGCGGGGCGCCGAGCCCTTAGGAGGAGCTCTGTGCTCACGAAGAGGAGGGCTGCCCGGTGGGGCGGACGTTTACCTGGGACGCAGAGGCCCTGAGGTGCCGCCTGCGCGGAGGCGGGCAGGTACCAGGCCTTGCAGACGGGCCCTTAGCCCCCCGGGGGTCCGGTGGGAGCTGAGCCTCGGCCCGAGAGCTCACGGTGGGCCGCCCCGTCCCTCAGCATCACCTTCTGCGGCATCTGCTGTCAGAAGTACGTGAAGGCCAACATCTCGGAGCAGTCCGCCACCACGGTGCGCTACACCATGAAGATGCTGGCCAGCGGCGCCGAGACCATCATCTTCATGTTCCTGGGCATCTCGGCCGTGGACCCTCTCATCTGGAAGTGGAACACAGCCTTCGTGTTCCTGACGCTGGTCTTCATCTCCGTGTACCGGGCCATTGGTGAGGCGGGGGCGCGGGGGGGCGGTGGAGGGAAGATGGGGACCCTGGGTGGGGATGGGGGATTGGGCGATGATGGGGGCTGGTGGGGAGGATGGCAGGCTGAGGGGACACAGTCGGGCGACAGCAGGGATTGGTTGCAGGGAGTCCTTGGAACCAGGGACACGCGTTTGCCCCCAGCCCCCCAGCCCAGTGAATGGCAGGTTCAAGAGCCCCTGGGGAGCCTCAGGCTGGCCTGGCCACTGGTCCTCCTCAGCGAAGGGGCAGGCCTTCTCACAACCTGGGAGCCTCACGGCTGAACTAGGACAACCTAGAGGTCAGAGTGGAAGGTTCCAGAACCCAGGGGAACCCACGTGGCTTCCCACTGACTCACTCTGGATGTGGCCACTGGGGGACAGCATCCCTCACCATGGCACGTGAGAGGCAGGAGCCCCTGCTGCCCGCACCCAGCCCAGGTCCCTGGTCCCTGGTGTGTGGCGCTGACCCAGGGCCAGGGAAGGAGGAGACGAGAGGCAGTCCAGGCGGCCCCACCCACTCGGCCCGCAGTCACTGAACTGAGGGCTCCGGGGAGCAGATGCTCCGCGGGCAGGTGGCGTCTGGTCCTGGAGCTGCTGGGCAGTTACACCCGTGGTCCCAGTGAGACCGGAGAACTTCCAGAGATGCTGGGAGCAGAGCTGCGGGGTGTGCGGAGGTTGGCTGGTGGCCCAGAGGGCAGGGGCCTGGGTCCAAAGTGGACAAAGGGACTTGGCGGGCGGGGGCTACAGGGTGGAGTCTCCTGGTCCCACGTGCAGAATGCGGCTGTTGGAGGAGGGGGTTCCCGCCGTGACCCCTCCTGCACTGCGGCTGCAAGGCGGGCCTGGGCAGGGATGGAAGGGCTGCGTCCCCCTCCCAGAAGTGCTGAGCGCACACTGGACCCTGCAGGTGTCGTCCTGCAGACCTGGATTCTGAACCGGTACCGGATGGTGCAGCTGGAGATCATAGACCAGGTGGTCATGTCCTACGGTGGCCTTCGCGGGGCCGTGGCTTATGCCCTGGTGGTCCTTCTGGACGAGAACAAGGTCAAGGAGAAGAACCTGTTCGTCAGCACCACCATCATCGTCATCTTTTTCACTGTCATCTTCCAGGTACTGTGCCCTCCCCTCCCACAGTGGGCAGGACCCACTCTCACAGGCTCCAGGCCCAGTTGGGCTTGATAATTTTAGTAACTAGGAGCAGTTTTGCAGGTTTTCATGTGGCCCCACTGGGGATGCAGCGCAACTTGGCCTAAAAACGTCCTTCCTCGGTCGTTGCTGGTTAACGAAACCCCAGTTAATATTTCATTGACCAGACACGCCCGGGAAGGGCCCCACTTCGCCTTGCTTTTGGCTAATCTAAGGAGCCGGCCAGGGGCCTCCGAGGGTGTCCGGTGACCCGCAGGTGGCAGGGGCTCCTTCCCGCCGGGAGGTGGGCACAGACCACCTGGAGCCTGGCTAAGGGGCGGCTCCTTCCTCCCCATGCAGGTGTGGGTGGGTGCTGGCTTGGCGGGCCACAGTGGGGCCTGCCCCAGCCTCAGGGTCCGGGCGTCCTGTCTTCTAGGGCCTGACCATCAAGCCCCTGGTGCAGTGGCTGAAGGTGAAGAGAAGTGAACAGCGAGACCCCAAGCTCAACGAGAAGCTGCACGGCCGGGTAGGGGGAGTGGGGAGAGGAGAGAAGAGGAGGAGGGAGGGGGAGGGGGAGGGACGGGTCTGTCCAGGTGATGCTGACCCACTTGCCTTTCCTCCCAAAGGCTTTTGACCACATCCTCTCAGCCATCGAGGACATATCAGGGCAAATTGGACACAATTATCTCAGAGATAAGTAAGTGGCTGGAGTGGCCCCTGACTCAACTGAAACAGGAAAATTCAGAGGCACGTTTGTCTCGGCTGTTAGCCCCCTCCTCCTCTAACTGCTGACTGCGGGACCCCCAGGCTATAGAAGGGATCTCTGGCGTCACCACAAACCTAACCCCGCCAAGCCCTAGTGACCTAAGACTACTGCCCTCCAAGGAGCCAGAAGCCACTTGCCCACTTGTCTGGGTCCCCGCTCCTCCCCCAAAGCCCACTTCTCCTCCTAGAATCCCTCTCCTTCTTTTCCTGGGAACCCCCGTCCCCCTTTAGATCCCCTCGTCCCCCTGGGCACCCCTGTCCCCCCATGTCCACTGTGCCCATTCAAGTCTGGCCCAGCCACCTCCTCTTCTGACCCAAATATTCTATTTGTGTTGGAGTTAAAGCCTCCTTCTGGGCAGGCTAGTTCTCTAAGTGTGAGAGCTCAGGGGGCTTCTCCCAGCCTACCACTGGTGCAGGTAAAATGCAACCGGTCACTGTAGCCAGAGCCCCGGGCCCCGCCGCTGCCGGCCCACCGCGCCCTCCACCCATCTCTCTGGAGGGTTAGGCAGTCACGGGGAAAACTGCTTGCCACATCGCATTAGAGGAGAAGGTGTAATCCCACTTTTACGCACAACCCGCTAACGACCACTGCCGTGATAGGAAGGTAGGAGCGAGGCACACGACTGGAGGCGGGTGTTAGGTGGCAGCATGGAGGCTTGCGTCTTTTCTTCCAGAGCTCACCTGTGTGGTTGTCACAGGAAATGGAAATCAAGGTGTCCTGTCCCAGCAGCCAAACACTGTGTCCATCCAGAGTCTGGATGGTGGGAGGGGGACCCCTGCTCCCCACAAACGCCACCAGCCTTCCTCTGTCCTGGGGCCTCAGCCAGGCCCTGCCGAGCGCTGACAGCTATTGGTTTGACCCCCCAGGTGGTCCAATTTTGATAGGAAATTCCTCAGCAAAATCCTGATGAGAAGGTCAGCTCAAAAGTCACGAGATCGGATCCTGAATGTCTTCCACGAGCTCAACTTGAAGGATGCCATCAGCTACGTGGCCGAGGTAACAGACGTCTCGTCTGCTCTTTTCGTTGGAGTCGGGGTTGAAGCAAGACACACACAGATGTGGACAGCTGCCGGGGTCCGCGCAGTGGGCCTCAGGGCCCTGCAGTCCAAGGCCGCGGGGTGGGGGCGGGGGCAGCTGGCGGGCGACACACGGTCTTCTCGATGCCTTGGCCACGAGTTCACCTGAGCTCCCAGGTCCTCAGGCACTCCCAAGGATGGGTTATGTCACAGCCCCCAGTCTGTGGCGCTGGCGGGTCTGAGATCGCAAACCGCAACGTGCACAAGCTCCAGGCTCCAGCAGGGGCGAGGCCAGGGGATGGAAGCTACTGGAAGGACTGTCGTCTGCACCTCCGACCCTGGCTGAGAAAGTGCAGCACACGAATCCCAGCCCCTGTGACTGCGATGCCTCCGAGGCCTTGCAGCCTGAACAGGGCTGGGACGGTGGGAGGTGTTCTCCTGGTGGCGTCCCCCTGCTGGCCGCACCCTCTCTCCTGGGGACCCTCCGCGGCCCTCAGTCCCCAGGAGGTAACACAGGCTCCCAGCAGGGCGCCAGCCTCCCTTCCACCCGCTGCTGCCACGTTGGTGCCTGTGACCCAGGCCTGTGGGCGCCAGACGGGGTGGCATGTCCCCCCGGGCTGTGCCTATGAGCTGCAGCCTCTGGCAGGCCCGCCCGCAGCATCCGCTCTGCCGTGGCAGGTTGGCCTCCCCCCACCCCCGGCCACCCTTCCCAGCTCCACCCCCCTCTCCTAGGGCACCCCAGCACAGGGTGCTGCATCCTGCTCGGCGGTGTGACTTCTGTTCCCCCAGGGATCTGCTCTGTGTGGTTTTAATCTGATTCTGGAGGCCTGGGGGTTCCCTTCTGGGGTAAACGAGGGCAGCTGGTCTGGAGCCCCCAGTGGGGACAGGGCCACCTTCCCAATCTCGTGGGGATTCGTAGTGTCTTCCCGACACTCCCCGAGGTGCACCAAGGTGCCGTGTCCTTCGCACAATTGTCTGCGAGCCGTCCAGCTCCAGCACGGCCTCCACCCTGGCTTCCAGGGTCTCGGCTCTCCCGTGGCTGCAAGGTGCCTGGGTGCCAGCGCACAGCACCTCGCGGCGGCTGGGGCCCTCTGGCCCCACCTGGCTCTCTGCAGCCAGGCTGCGGGTGCTGATGAGGCTGCCACCTCTCGCAGGGAGAGCGCCGCGGGTCCCTGGCCTTCATCCGCTCCCCCAGCACGGACAACATTGTCAACGTGGACTTCAGCACCCCGCGCCCCTCGACCGTGGAGGCCTCCGTCTCCTACCTGCTGTACGTGCCCCAGGGCTGCCACAGGCCAGGCTCTCCCCGGGACCCCCGACCAAGCCGCAGGCACCAGCAGTGGGCACGCTGGGGCTCCCGCCACGGAGCGGAGGGGGCGTGGGAACGGGGCCAGAGCCCCCGCACCAGATTCCCCCGTGGTGTCAGTCGGTGCTGGCGTTGGCACTGATGCAGAGGCAGCAAGGCAGAGCCGGGGGGCAGATTTAAGGCCAGAGGCCTCATTGGGAGTGCCCCTTCCCCCCGCCATGAAAGACAGGGTCGCTGGTCCTGGATTTCAGGCCTCCGGCCTCTGCTCGGCCGGGTTGCTTGACTGGGGCTTGTGGCCAGCTCAGGGCTATTCTGGACATCACCCGCCGGCAGCCATGTGCCGGGGAGAAGCCCGGGGCTTTGGAGGGGCGGGTGCGCTGCTAGGAGGCCGAGAAGCCCTTGCGGGGACGGCCCCCAGGCCCCAGGGTGCGTCGCAGCGTGCGCTCACCGAGGCCCCGCACAGGAGGGAGAACGCCAGCGCCGTGCGCCTGGACATGCAGTCCCTGGAGCAGAGGCGACAGAGCATCCGCGACACGGAGGACATAATCACTCACCACACGCTGCAGCAGTACCTGTACAAGCCCCGGCAGGAGGTGGGCATGCCCGGACCCCTCCCGCCAGAGCCTGGGGCGGGGCAGCGTTCTCGCCACCTCCCCCCGCCCCCCGCGCCCCGCCCCGGACAAGGCGGGTCCTTACTTAGCGCAGGAAGGCTCCAGCCGGCCGGGAGGGGGCGGGGGAGGGTCGGGGCTCGGTCCCCAGGCTCACGTCCGGGGGCAGCCCTGGCTCTGCGGACACCACCAGCTGGGACTGTCCGGCCCCCCTCCTCCCCCAGTACAAACACCTCTACAGTCGACACGAGCTAACTGCGGACGAGGACGAGAAGCAGGACAAGGAGGTCTTCCACCGGACCATGCGGAGGCGCCTGGACTCCTTCAAGTCGGCCAAGCTGGGGCTCAGCCCGCACAAGAAGGCCGCGAAGCTGCTCAGGAGGGAGCGTGTCCAGAAGCGGGTGAGGGGCCACGCTTGGGCTGAGCCTCACCGAGGGGGGTGCCCCGGCGGCAGGGCCGGGGGTCTCCCGGGGGGTGGACAGGCGGACCGGGCACGACCCAGAGCTGTGAGCAGTTTCCTTCTGTTTCTCAGAGAAACAGCAGCATTCCCAACGGGAAACTGCCGATGGTGAGCCCCCTGCACGATTTCACCATTAAGGAGAAAGGTACGGCTGGGCCGTGGCGGAAACGCTGCTCGGGGAGAACTCAGGAACGCGCGAGGGGCAGGCGGGCGCAGAGGGCTGTCCTTCCAGGGAGACCCCTCCCCTCGGCACCCAGGACCCTCCTGCACAGGCTGCTGCCCCGCTTTTCCCGCTGCAGCCGCTCTGGTGGGCAGTGCCCTGGAGCTGGGCCCCGCATCCCCTTCCCCTGTGGCCACGTGGTCCCAGCCCCTCCCTTCCAGCTTGCCCCCCTCCCCAGAAAGGCCAGGTGTGGCCGGGGAGGGGAGCAGCGCGAACCCCCGGTGTGGTTCTCTTTGCCCGGCCCCGTGCTGGTGCGACCGTGAGGGCACCGCCATCCGTGAGCTGCCCAGAGGCTGCTGGGTGAGGTGGAGGCAACGACAGCACTCGGGCACGGCAGGCCGGTCCAGGGCGCTGGTCAAGAGCGTGGGACGAGGTCGTCTGCGCCTCCAACCTGTTCCCCTCATGCTGCCCCTTCCCTGCCGCCAGATTTGGAACTTTCAGACCCTGAGGAAGCCCCCAGCTACGATGCCGAGGAGATGAGTCGGGGGATCGAGTTCCTGGCGAGCATCACGCAGGACACAGCGACAGACTCCCCCTCAGGTGAGGGGGACGGCCCTCTGCTACCCCAGAAACGATCACTGGCGGGAGGACCGGGCAGTCGAGCGCTGGGTTCACGTGGCTGCACAGTTGTGGGCAGCAGGCCGAGGCCTCTGCTCTGAACGAAGGGAGAGCGAGAGCCGGTGGAGGGCCTGAGACCCCAAAGGCCCGTGACCCTGACCTTCCAGGTGACCTTCCAGGTTGTGGCCGCCCGCCGGACGAGCTGGTGTCTGACGCCAGGGCAGCTCGCTCCCTCTCTGCCCTTGGGTGTGCCTGGGGAGCTGATGAGCCGCTGCCCTTTCTCCTAGGGATTGACAACCCCGTGTTCTCCCCGGACGAGGACCCCGGCATCCTCTCTGCGGTGCCACCCTGGCTGTCTCCTGGGGAGACGGTGGTGCCCTCCCAGAGGGCCCGCGTGCAGATCCCCCACTCTCCCAGCAACTTCCACCGCCTGGCACCCTTCCGCCTCAGCGGCAAGTCCGTGGACTCCTTCCTGCTGGCCGACGGCCCCGAGGAGCAGCCCCACGCCCCGCCCGAGTCCACACACATGTAACTGGTCCCTCTAACCCCGCCTCTCTCTGCTCCTCTCGCAGCGCCCGCCTCCTCCCGCCTGGACCTGAGCTTCTGCACACTTTCTCCGGCAGCTGCCTGCCTCCCTCTAAGCCTCTTCTCACAAGCCTCTTGTTCCAGCGCACGTTTCTTAAAAGACCCATCTGACTTCCTGCTTCTCCAACCGAGCGGGGTGGGGGATCACTGCTGTCGAAGGATGTGACTGTTTTAGGCGGTCGGTTAGGAGAACGTGAGCTCAGAGGGGGCGGGGCACAGGGAAGGGGAAGGTGCTTTTCTCCCTGAAGGCCCGCGGCCCTGGAAAGCCCACTGACAGAAGTGAGTCCAGGAGAGACCCTCACACCGAGGGCAGTGCAGGGGGGCTCCCCGAGGGCCGGCGCCTCTGCGGCAGTCTTCTTCCCGCGGCTTCGCCTCCGGGCCTCGCACCCTCCTCGGACCTAGGGTGTGGTCCCCGGTCCCGCCTGGGCTGGGGGCGCCGCGCTGCCGCGCGCTCACGCCGGCTTCTCCCGCAGGTGACACCGGCTCCGACGCGCCGCTGACCGGACGCTCGTCCGCGCGCGAGGCCCCGCCCGCCGCCGAGAAGCCCCTGCGCGTGCGCGCCCCGAGCCCGGCCCCGCCCAGCCCCGTGCACGCCCCGCCCACTTCGCCGCCCGACCCCGATACGGGAGCCGGGCCTGCTCCGGGGGCGGGGCCGGAGCGCCGCGGGCTACCTGGCGCGCACGCGCGGTCGGCGGCGGCGCGCCGCGTGCATAGCCGGCGCTCTTTCCAGCGGCCCCGCGCGCGCCGCCGCCCCGCGTTGCTCAAGCTGTCTTCGCTGCAGCCGTCGTGCCACGCGCCGCCGCACGCGCTGGAGCAGGAGGAGACGCCGCTGTGATGGCCGCCCCCCTTGGGGTCTCCACCCCCGCCCCCCATGGCCGCGCCCCTCGGGGGGTCTCCGCCCCCATCACGGCGGCTCTCCCGGGATCTGCACCCATTACCTCGCCCCAGGCGATAACCTCGACCCTCACGACATCGCCTTCCAGGGGTCTCTACCCCCGCCACAGCCGCCCATCCGGGGGTCTGCTCCCATGGCCGTGCTCACCTGAGGTCGTGCCCTCCATGGCCTCACTCCCAAGTGGTCTTCCGGTCACCTGGAGTAGCCCTGGACACTCACCCATCCACTTGGGTGCTGGGGTGGACAGGAGCTGGACTCCCCGGGGACCAGATGTGCAGCAAGGCCTGACTCTCGGCATTGCATGGGGTTCCTGCGGAGAGGCCGCTGTGGGCCAGGAAGTGGGCTGTGAGCCTCCTCCACCTTCTGGGAGGCCTGGGCAGGTGCCCTTGGCGGGAGACTCCACCGTGGGCCCTCTGTCCCCTGTCCTGGATTTGAACTGAGCCGGCACTTGTGTGTTACTGTTTCCACAGTCACCCCTGACTCAGGGACAGTCTGTGCTTGAGTTCTTGCCACCGGTGTCCCTTCTCGTCACTGCTGGGGAAACTAAGACCCAAGCCAGATGAGATTTGCCCACTGTGATACCCACCCAGGGACTCCGGGCCAGGCTGGCCTCTCCCAAAGCCCCCAGGCTTCTCACCTTGGGGCAGCCCCGACTCCAGGGTGGGATGCGGGATAGCTTCGTGTCCACTCACCAGGTCTTTGAACCACCTGTCACCTTAGGGACTGTAGGTACAACCGCAGAAACATTCTTCGTTTGCTCATCCTGTTTGTGCTGAGATTCCCAGAGCCCAGCCCTCGCCCCGCAGACACCCCAGTCTCAGTACGGTGGCTTCTGGGTCTGTAGGCTGATGGGCGGATCTGCTCACCACGTGAGCCGCTCTCTCAGCCGTCACCAGGAGTGACACACGGTTTGCAGTACTTGTCCCCACACTCGCAGCCACTTTGGCCCACTCTGTGAGCACAAAAGCCAGCCATTGTCTGACCCACAGACCAAGGCACATGCTCCGTCCACTCGCTGCAGGAGTGGTTCATCCAGAGCAGGCTGGCCGGTCCAGACTCCAGAGCCCGGCCAGCCCGGCATCTCCAGCTGCCTTAACAACTCCCCTGGAGCGCTGGACCCAGATCTGATTCCCGGCTGCAGGGCCAGAGGCTGAGCCGGGGAGAGCAGCTCTGGACGGCCACTCGACCCAGTAGACGGTAAACCTGCAGGTGGCCAACCTCTCCTGGGCCGGCTCCGCAGCCGGTGTTTTCTGGGATTGGGAGGCAGGCTCTCTGTGACTGGCACAAGCTGAGCACAGCACCGTGGAGTGAAGGTTCCAGGCCGGACATTTCAACCTGAAAGACTGTTTGGTCTGTGACCCGGTGTCGTAAGCCCTAGTACTGTGGATACATTTCATAAATGAGAACCCCGGCTGTTCGTGTCACTGTAAAACAGAATGTAAAGTCTTATGAATGTATTTCCTTAGGAAAAAACTTGTAAAATTTTTTATTAGGGAAGAATTCTTATTTATTTAATACCGAGCTTTGGCCTACTTTGTGGTAGACCATAAAGTACACAAATTTAGGGGTCACTCTCACTTCTGTATTTTCTTGAAAATAATTTTGTTACCGTGCTCACATACTGTGTACTATTGATCTCTATTGTTAAAGGAGATTTAATGGAGAAATTTCACTGAAACTGGAATTGGAATGCATTTTAAGCTATGAGTGGTGGAGCCTGTGAATGCTAATTTTGTGAATGTAGTCTAGTCAAGCTTTGTGTGACCCGAATCACAATCCACGTGCCTTATCACAGTCCTGCCCCACGTGCTGTCGGCAGCGTCTGGGCAGCGCCCACCACAGACCCTACAACAACTGCTTGATCAAGTCCATTAAAAATGTTTCAAGGCGTTTGGGAGAAAACTTTGTTGACAAGTGAGAGTTCCTATCAAGGAGGCTTTAAGGAGCTGTCTGCGGCAGGCAGACTGTATTTTGGCCCTGAAATTAACGCGGGCGCGCCCGTGCCTGTGTGTACGCGTGTGCCCGCGTGCGCGTTAGGGTCAGGGGTAATGCAGAGGCTGCGGCACGGCCTGGGCCCTGGGAGCCAGTCCCTCCTCAGCAGAGACTGGACATGCACCACTCTGGCTTCTGGGGCAGGGGCAGACCACCCGGCCAGACTGGGAGGACCAAGCACCTGTCCCAGGCGTGGGCCTGGGGCTGAAAAGAGGGGGGTGGGGACAGCCGGGTCCAGAGCCTGGGGGGCAAGAAGGCAGCTCTGCAGGATTGAGACGAGGCTGGTGGGAGAGGCAGCAAAGTGGGCGGACCCGCCCCTACATGTCCTGGGGGGTCCCCTTCCCCCAGGTGGAGCCGCCCGGGGCTGTGGGTCATCTCCTGCGGGTCACCCTTGGGGCCTCCCTGCCAGAGACAGCCTTTGATTTTAATAGTTAAAATTTTTAGTCTTACTATAAAAAGAACAGCAAGTCCAAGTGGAGTCCACAGACACTGTTTTCAAGAGGAGCCTACCCAGTAAATGTACAGCCCTTTCCATGTTGGCGGAAAGCACAGACTCCAGCAAGGAGGGGGCTCTTTCCTGCGGCTCCCCTCCCTCCCTGGGATAAGACAGGATCACAAAGCAGGTGGCTTCGAACAACACTTACCGCAGGGAGTCGGCATCAGGTGAGGGCAGAGCCACGCCGCCTCGGGCCACTTCAGCCTCCGGTGCTCCTAGGCGGGCAGCAGCTTCACCACAACCCCGTCTCCCCGTGGCGTTGCCTCGCTGGCACGGTCACGTCTGCTTAGGGCCCCCACCTCCGCTCTTCCACGTCGGCTGCCCACGCAGGAGGGTGCATGGGGCAGCCACTGGAAGCCCCCGTGTTGCCCCCCCGCCCCGACTGACTTCCTCGGGAAAGGAAGAAACCCCCTGCTTCTGGGCTCCGTCGTGGGGTGTCCTTGTTACGGCAGCATGGACTGTACGTGGGCAGGTGCAGGGGGAGAGCACGCCAGGCAGTGCGACAGACACACAGGGTCAGGCGCCCCTCTCCCCTTTTTGGAAACCTGCTGAGTAAAACTGAGAGTTGGAAACTTCCTGACTTGAAAGACGCTTTTCGACTGAATGGCAGTGCTTATAGGGAGAACCGCCCCAAGACCCGGTGAGTCTGCCACGGCCTGACAAAGTGACGCTGCCTTCCGGCGGGGGCCACAGGCTGGCCGTCCTGGTACACCCACCTCCCCCACCGGGCACGTGGCAGCCTGATCAAGAGGCAGGCACTGGCCTTCGATGTGGGTGCCTGCTAGCCTTTTGCCCGGTGATCTGGAGGTGACCCTCCCCTGGGTGCCGGTGCGGACGCCGCCGCCCACCCCCCGGGACGTGGCCCTCCGCCGTGGCCCTCATCACACCTCCCAGCACATCCTGGCCCCGCTGGAACATGGTGGCATCTGGCATTCAGCTTGGGGCCCACCATCACACAGGTGTCCCCGGCGACCGAGGGCCCTGCCTGCCCTGTGGTGACCACTGTGTAATCAGAGCAAGGACAGCACGGGTTACTCGGGTCTGCTGTTGTGAAGAGTCACCCCGGATATTTATTCGAGAAGTAACTCAGAGTGAAAATTCTCTCAGCCAGTGGAAAAATAAATGTATCTTCATTAACATGAGGGGCAATGACTAACGACTGTTAACACTCGACTTTATTAACTCAAAAACTGTACTGAGCAGTGCTACCTACTAGACACCAAGTCTCGTCATGCAGGGAAGCGGATTAACGTGTATATTAACAGACAGCACACTGGCAGGAAACCTCGAGGAAGATCACGTCTCTTCTGAGCAACACTTGTAAGAACACCCTAGTGTCTCCATTTAGGTTTTGATTCTTCCAAGAAAAAAGTCCCACCCCTCGTGAGAAGGAAATAGAGCACAGCATCCACTCTTCTGTCCTGAAAGCCTGTGAGGAAGGAACTGGGACCCTCAGAGCAGCCCAGCACCGCACAGGCCACATCCTGCACGGGAGGAGGAACGGGGCGAACGCTGAAGCCATCCCCACGGTCCCCTCGGAGCTCAGCTGCCGAGAAGCCTGTCCAGCGGGGCGGCGGCGGGGGTAGGGACCACACGGGGCTCACCGTTCACTCAGGGTGCGACTCTGCAATTCGCTTGGTGGAAAAGAAAGATGGATTTGCAGGCGGCGGGGATTCACGTGCCACACCCGCCCGGTGGCAGGTGTGCCCCCGTGGGAGGGGGGAGGGAGGGGGGAGGGAGGAGGGAGGGAGCAGCGCGCCCACCAGACCCCAGCGGGCTGGCTCATCACCAGGACGAGGCCCTCACGGCGGGAAGCCCTCATTTCCCACCACAAGTCCAGACCCTACTGGGCAGCAGTTTCAGAAGTGTGTACACAGCGCAGAGGCGAGGGGGAGCTTTCCCGAGACAAGGCCGCCCCCAGACACGCGGCTAACGCCCTGCGGGGGAGCCCCACCAGCTACTTGAGGAGCTTGGCCACGTTCAGGCTGGGAACCGCGATATCCTTGAAGATGGGCACGTAATCTGGACTCGCCTGGGCCGGGCCCTGTTCCAGCGTCTCGATGATGGTCTGCTTCATGTCCCGGCTGGCGTCCCCCCGCACGGCCAGCAGCGCGCCGATGTGGTCATCCCTGGTGGGGGGAGGGGGCGTCAGGGTGCAGCCGTGGCCACTCAGCCTCCGAAAGCGACTCAAGCCCCGCCGACCCCCGACCGGGCAGCACGGTTCCTGGAGGTTCACAAAGGCTGGCGGGGAGCCAGCGCCGGGAGCCGCTCCCCTCCCTTCCTTCCCCCACACGCAGGAGGGGCCCGGCTCCGTTCCCCGGTTCCAACTCCACGCGGCACAGGATCAGCCTCCAGAAACCAGTCTGCTCGGCCACCTTCCCATCGGCGCCCCAAGCGCCAAGTGTGGCCTGGTGACGCCCGGGAACCGTGACCCGCGGTGGGGCTGGCGGGCACCGCTGTCGTCTCTGAAACCCACTCTGCCCGCATCGCCGTCCGCATGGCATCTGGGGTCCTTGCGGGGGCCCGGACCTGCCACACTCACCAGGGAGGCTCCCACCTAATGCCCGGGACCCTCCCTCTCCCCAGAGACCTCAGGAATGACCCTGCCGCTACCTGATGTCTGGGTATTTGCTGACCAGAGTCGAGACCTCCAGGTAGAGCAGAGAAGGGTCCGTGAGCTTAATGACTTCGGCAACGGCGATGATGGCGTCACAGTGCCCGTCCATCTCCTCACCAAACCCCTGCAGGACAGAGCACGGGAGCTGAGCGGACCGCTCACCGGGCTCTCCGGCGGAGGCCACCAGGCCGGCAAAGCCCTCAGGACTCCCTCCCGGTGGGGAGCAGCCAAGCCTGCCGGCAGCCCGGCCCCTCTCTGAGGGACAGGGACACCAAGCGCTGGGGCTAGGGCCGCTGCCGCCCCCACCCCAAGGCCAGGCCGGTCTACACGGAGACCGGCTCTCGGAGGGGGACACCCAGCGGGGCACTCGGCTCCCGACGCGACTGGTCCCGGGGACCCGGCCCGGCCAGGCGCACTCACGGAAGCCAGCTTGCGGAAGAGGAAGCGCAGCTGCTCGGCCTCCCGCCCCATCCGCTCGGCACCCTCCTTGCGCTCCTCGGCGCTCCGGAACGAGATGCGCTTCTGCATGACGGCCCGCAGGTACTCCTGCACCGTGCGCCGGTGCGCCTCGGCCATCATCCGCTACGGGGCACACGGAGAACCGGGTCAGCCTGGCACGCGGGCCCCAAGGCGAGTCCAGGCCCACCGTGCACGGGCCAGCGCGCTCCTTCCCGTTTCTCATCGACACAAATTTTAGAGTCAACACAGCAAGCACACCTGAGTCTATTACAAAGGCTATTTTAGAAAATTGTAGCAAGCAGGTTCACCGTGTTTCACGTCTGGGACACGGGCAGACGCACCGGCCACACGGCAGCAGCCAGAAGCCGGGACTGCCTGGACACCTCGGATGCTCGTGTCCATTCTAGAAAGCCCACAGGATAAAGTACGCCGCGGGGACGCGCGCCTGCAGCCCCGCCAGACACGTCGTCCTGGGCGCGGACCCGCTGCAGAGCAGCTTCCCGTCGGGGGCGAAGGGGCAGGTGCCAGCGCGGCACCCACTTTACTGAGACCCGTCCGGTGGCTCACGGGCCCCCCCTGGGGAATCCGGGTCTCTTTTCCTCGCCCTGCCCATCCTGCACGCGTCTCTCAGCTTCTCAGCCCAGGAGTGTGGGGTGTGGGCTCAGCGGGAGGACTGGGGACCCTGGGCCAGGCCCCTGTTCTGCCCCTGCTCTGCCCCTCACAGGAGGAAGGGCTCCACACATATCGCACCTCGTGCCCAGAAGGCTAGTCAACGACCAGTCTCTGGAGATGGTGTGACGAGCTTCTGGGAAAAGAGGAGCCCCGAGTCCACACGTTTGGGGAAGTTTTGGAGAAGGCCGTGGTTTTCTCCGGAGCCCACCCTCAGGTAGATGGACACCTGGCAGTCACCCACGAACACGCGAGCACGACTCTTGCTGACAAAAGGCGCAGCCTCAGAGTCCCAAGAACAGACATCAGGGAGGCCGGGCAGTGATGGGGACCCCAAGGGCCCCAAACAAGACAAAGCGAGATGACACCCGGCAGCCGCAGGGACCCAGGCGGAGGCCAGGCTCCTGGCAGAGCAGGTGAGACTGCGGGCTCCCGGCCACTCCAGGAGGCGAGCCACCTGGACCAGGAGTGGCTGAGACACAAGCCCCGAGGACTTCACACACCCACTATCAGCTCAAAGGACAGAATGCTGAGAAACATAAAAGGTGGAACCAAAAACCGTACAAGCAACAAGAAATTCAAAATTGAACAGAGCTGGTCCCTCCGACCTCTAACCACCAGAGGCCCCTGAGAGCTGTGAAGCGAGCAACCAGGTCGATTTAAAACACCCGGGTCTCCTCGCAAGCATCACTTTTAAGGGCAGAGTTAGGAGAATTTAAACTTACGAATGAGACAAAGACGCCCCCGTGCTGGGGGGTTCCCAGCCAGGGCAGCGAGACCAAGAGAAGACATGAAGGTATAAGAACCAGAAATGAAATGACACAGTGACGCTACTCACAAATGAGACAAGTGTCTACAGGGATGCCCGGAGGACCTGGAGACACGTCCTGAAGTGTCTGCACCCGAGCTCTGTGTGTCAAACCACTCACGCGAAATAAACCAGAAACAGAAAGGCTGATTTTAAAGCAACAACAGCAAAAACCACCCAAGGCCCTGAGAATTCCCCCGCGGAAAGCGGCCTGAGCCCCAGATGGGAACGGGCATTTCCCGGGGCCTGGAGGGGACCCCGACGGCCGGGGACCCTGGAGTCTCCCGTGGGCCCTGTGCTGAGAGCCGCCCGCTGGCCCCCAAGCGTGGACGTGAAGAGGGACCTGCCGTTCCTGTCCAGCCTCTCAGCAGAGCCATGGCCACAGCCCCACCCGCCCTTTGAGGGGTCCCTGCTGAGGAAGTCCCCACCACCCACGGGGTTCTGGGTCTGCGGCCGTGTCAGCGTGGCCTTGGACAGCAAGGTGCATGCCCCATCACCTCCACCTCCGCCACCTTCAGACAGCAACGTCTCCGACCTGCTTGGGTTCACAAAACCACCCGTGAACCTCCACCCAAGAACTGATGACACCAAATTCTACACAAGATGCCAGGGGACTCAGGCCACATGTGTGCCCCCCACTCTTACCTTTCTATATGGCTTTTTAATTTTGGCAAAATCATTAAAATAGTCTTCCACGGTGACACAGATGATGTCTACAGCGTTTGATCCTAACAGCCACTTCTTTGTCATCAGCTCATTGAGATGTTGCTGAAAGCACAGACCACAGAAAACACCCTCACGACGGCCTGTCATCAGGATGGGGGCACTTGGAGCCACCTTCCCAGGCCCGCCTGATGTTCTGACCACAATAGCGACACTCAGGCAGAAACTCTGCAAATGTGTACTTTAACCGTAAAGACTTACACCAGACGCAAGGGAGGTATCTGTGCGTACACATCTTACCTTAATTGACTACACCTATTTATCGTGTGGACGCTCTGTAATTTGTGTACCCAATTCTTCTTTTTTTTTTTTTTTTTTTAGTTTTTTTTTTTTTTTAACTTCTTTATCGGAGTATAACTGTTTTACGATAGTGTGTCAGTTTCTCCTTTACAACAAAGTGAATCAGTTATACATATACATATGTTCCCATATCTCTTCCCTCTTGTGTCTCCCTCCCTCCCACCCTCCCTATCCCACCCCTCTCATGGTCACAAAGCACAGAGGTGATTGTGTGCCCAATTCTGAGGAACATTTAAAATGTCTCATTTTGCAATTATAAAGAATGCTGAAGTGAATCTGTACATTTTTGCAGCTGAAAGTCCTAAAACTAAAAGTTATTAATCAGAAAGTACGCAAACTACAACCTTGACGACTGTTGCCCTCCAAAACTTGTGCCAACTGCCCTCCCGTAACTGTACCGATTCACGGTTCTGCACAGAATACAGGGGTCTCGTGCCCTCAACATCACGTGGTAGCAGTGTTCTTAATCCTTACCGTCCCGGTAAGCAACAAAAATATTCAGTTTTAATTTGCTTTTCTCTGAAGAGCAGTTAAGACTGGGCACTCTGTTTCCTACTTAGGACACATGCCTCCTTTTTCTGTGAAAGAGTTATTCATGTCCTTTGTCTATTTCTCTATTATGTTGTCTTTTTAAATACACTTTGTTTTCTAAACCATTTCTGAGAAAATTACAGATGTCATGAAATGACACCACCCATCACCCCAGGAGCTCCTTCCCTGCAGGACCCAAGATGATCGTGATTCTATTTTTTAAATACACGCTGGTTTCTGCCAATTCTATACGACGCTGAGCCATTTCCAAACCTTCTGAAATACCCTACTTGCTCATCACGCGCCACGCCTTGGAGGCGGTCTGAACGCGCTGTTTGTGGCTGCGCTCTGCGCCTCCGCTCAAGCCCCAGCCGCCGCGTGACGGGCGTGCAGGCCTGCTCGTGCCCTCAAGCAGGAATCCGCTAACGACCATAACCAGTCTCCTCTCCAACGCCAGCTTCTACCCTGTAACCTGCTGAGCGCGCTGGTCTCTAACGCTCCTGGAAGGGTCTCTCCTCGACGCCACACCAGGGGACCCGGCCCGCGGCACCCACCTCCAGGTCCAGGAAGACCTCCTCCAGCAGGCTGCCGCAGCCCTCCTCCGCAATGGCGTCCAGAAGCCCATCCATGCTCGGCTGGCTCAGAGACACGCCTTCTTCCACGTCTTGTGGCAAATACTTTCTTTTTAAACTGACTATGGACTCTCTGCGGGGAGACAGAGGAGGGGACAGGGGCCCGGTGAGGCAGCCGAGCACCCCCTGCCCGCGGCCCCAGGGCCCCCGCCCCGCCCCCGCCCCGCGGCCCCAGGGCCCCCGCCCCGCTCACTTGAGGGCCTGGCAGTTGTTGACGAGGGCGACCAGGTACTGTACGTAGCAGCGTGGGTACTGCCGCTTCCGCAGGTGCTCCTCCTTGTACAGCCGCGCCTCCTCTTTGTACCTGGGGACACACGGCCATGTCACAGCGGCCTCACGGCACGGCGCCACGCACAGCCTCACAAATCACATTCTGCATCGCCAGCGCTGGGCCAGACAGGTCTTCAAAAATAAAGGATTCTGGGGGGGGCGGTGACCTATGCTAACAGAAGCTGATCATCTAAAAAAGGTTATTAAACATTAATTTCGTTATCAGGCTTTGAAAGACGGCTCACTGTTCTGATCTTACAAATATCCTGAAACATCTGTAACTGGGGAAGTATTATTTCGTCTGACATATGATTCACCTAGAAACTCCTACAATAGTGTTCGGAACACAATCAAATGTTAGATAAAATGTCCTCTTCTGAGACTTTCCCCGAAAAAATCAAACTAAAAATAAATTAGACTCTTTAAGATGTCAAGAAAACAACTGAGATGGCTACATACTTCCCTTTTTAATTTATCATGGCGATTCTCAATCATCTATGGGAGTACAAGAAAAGCACGACACACCGTATAAATTCGTATGCGTTTTCAATAGATGTTAAGGAAGGAGCAGACTGAGAACTGGCAAGTAAAGGGAGGCGATCAAGCATTTATTCCGCCTTCTGTCCAAAGCATGATGCAGGTGGCCACGCAGCGGAGGCTGCCGAGGAAAACACCCACTTCACAGACAATACCAACGGGATGCCTGACTCAGGCCATGACCCACGGGTGGACAGCTGACGGGGATTCTAAGCAGGGGCCTGGCTGTCGGCACCCGAGCCACAGGAGCAGGGGTGTGGAGCACACGGCCCGTGCCAGCTTACGGGCAAACAGTAAGGAAACACGGAGGAGCCCCACGGCCTTCAGAGCCAACCCGTGGTTCGTGGGCAGACGGCAGCCTGAGGCCAGGCAGGAGGACACTGGACAGGAGGGTCTGTGCGTCTCCACCAGCCAGCGGCTCAGAGCGGGAGGGGCTGCCCTCCAGCGCCACACAGTGCAGGCCTTCTGCCGACCTGGTCTGAACACACAACTATAAACAGGTGGGTCTGAGACCCACACACAACCCTGGTGTCAGGCGGCCCCACGGAACGCTCCTGACGGTCTCGGTGGGTTGACGGCCCCGCAGGTAGGGTAGGCAATGCAGGGGATGAAATGCCGCGACGTCCGGGATTTGCTGTAAAGCACAGCTGACCCCTGAACAACGTGGGTCTGCAGTGTGCAGGTTCACTTACACGTCAATTTTTTCAGTCAACACGCACTGCGGCGCAACACGAGCCGAGGCTGGCTGATCTGTGGATGCGCGACCACGGCAGAGCGCCTACTGCGAGCTTACGTGTGGATTTTCAGCCGCACCAGGGGGTCGTCCCCTCCAACCCCCACGTTGTTCAAGGGTCAAGTGTACTTCAGCAGAGCGAGCGGGAGGGGAGCCAGATGAGGCAAGGGGTGGCTTTAAAGGGCAGCTTTTGAACCTGGATGGTGGGCTAAACAGGTTTTCAGGCCATTCTTTCCACTTCCATATACGTCTGAAAACCTTCTTTGTGTACAACTTGGGGGGGCGTCCCTGTGGAGGGCACCCCGGGAAATGGGACAACAGGAAGGCTGGCTGAAGGAGGTCCCCAGCTCCAAGCCTGCAGCAGCACCAGCCCACTGCTGAGAACCGCACACCATCACACCCGGGACCCCGGGGGAATGCGACCCATTCAAAAGGCAGGTAGCAAGCAGGGGCCTGAGCTCTGGCTCACAGGAAAAGGCGACTACGGTGAAAGCAGGGCTGGAATTCTTTTTTAATACAGCCAGCTGAGGGTCAACACAGTTCTGCTCTCCATTAAAACAACAAAACAAGACAAAACACTTGCTAAGTTAGCACACTGCCAGGAATACATACCTACTTAAAAAAGAATTCATTTGCTGAAGACACAAAACGAGTACCTTTGTTTTCAAATCTTCACTTATCTGAGCAGCGACTTGAAGGTTCTGTTCGAACATCTAAAAATCGGAGAACTTATGAATTCTGATAGAAACCCGCGAGGGTGCAGATGCCCCATTATACACACCCCCCACCTGTTAGCTGGCAGTCAGGTCAGGCCAAATCCAGAGGAAAAATGAAGCTAGGTGGAAAATCACAAAGTTACTTACACAAACACACAAAACTTTCTTACCAGTTAAAAAAAAACCCCAGGGAATCATCTCCTAATTACCTGCAAACAGGCTGGTCTCCACAAGGGGGACACGTATGTTCTCACAGGGAGACGAGGGGTCCAGGGAGGTCGGGTGTGGCTGGGGTCACACGGGTACCAGGGGCTGGCCTGTGGTTTGTGATGTGGGTTTCTTAAGAAGCACCAGGAGGATACACACTGGAGCTGGGGGGAGCCGGACGTGGGAAGGCGGAGAAGGGCCAGAGGCAGAGCTCACCCCATGCGGTCACAGGATGTCCGTTTCCAAAGTAAAGGAAAGGGTGAAGCCCAACGTGTCATGGACCAGTGGGATCACCGAGAGCCTAGCTGGAGTCCGAGCTCCGCGCCAGCAGGAGAACACTGACACGGCTCGGCCCGCCTACCATCAGCAACGTTTCTCAAAGGAAGGGGACTGGACAGGCCAGACAAAGAGAGCAGACTAACTGCAAGAACGCACGATGACACTAAAAACCTAAAAGGCTCCTCCCAAAGTACGTCGGATTAGACTCGACTGCGTAGCATTTACGAAGACAAACCTTGGCCGTTACATCAAGAAATTAGCAAACTCAAATTTGAGCATCAGACACACGTAACATGTAATCGGCTTCTGGTTTGAGATCAAAAACCATTAGGAGAACAAAAAACATCAGGTTTCGCGACCGTGGGCAAAACTACTGGCAAGTCTGACCCTCGGTTCCGCAGCTCCAGAGAGAAGCAGGTTCTCTCCGCCGGCAGCACGCGACCGCGTGCACCTGCAAAGCCCGAGGCCCGGTACCTGGAAGACGATGGCGGGCAGTGTCGTCTGGTAGTAGCCGTCCTGGTCGGCCTCAGGTTCAGTCTCTTTCACCCAGTCCTTCCTGTCTGTTTCTAGGGCTTTCCGCAGCCAGGCAATGATGTTCGACTAAGCGGGAGGGAAGAAGAGAACCAGCCCTGGAGCCAGCAGGCCGCTCGCTCTGCAGTGGGGCAGCCGCAGGGGTGAGCACCGCTCCCTGGGCCCAGCCCCCACGCAGGGGACAAGCCGCCTCCGCGGGCAGGCGCCACGGCACGTCCAGGACGCCCCCAGACCCGACTTCGCAGAAATAGCCTCCACTCACTGTCAGAGTCGACATGTAGGTGTCGAGCAGCTCGGAGACCACGTCTGGAGAAAGCAGAGGCTCCAGGACCCCGACGTCCACGTCCGGGGCCAGCTCTGCGTTCCCCATCATCTCTGCACTGCGGGCACAGCCGGAAGGGGAAACAGGAAACCCTCAGGTGAGTGGTGCTATTCCCTGTCCCAAGGGCCTGCAGGGCAAGGTTTGTTTGCTCCACCCACGGTGCCCCCTGAGGAAGACCAGGGCCTGGCAGGTAGCAGGTCCCATGAGTTGGAGAACAACAGACAAGCGCTGAATTTAGAAACGTAGGGCACAGGCGCTAACGCCGCTGGTCCAGCAGGAGGACAAGGACCAGAGCGGAGAACACCTGACGCCTGCAACCAAACACGCGTCAGCAAGTGAAGTGTCAGCACTTGCAGCCTATGGGGCTGAAGCAGGGAGGGATGTGAGCCAAGCTTCAGAAAACAGTTCTCATAAAAAACAGATACAAGCTAGGTATGTGGCTGGGTTCCCAAATGTCCAAGGCTGAGTGCTCGGATGACTCCCTAAGTATGGATTCAGAATGACAATCCTGAGTATTACCAGCTTGTCCACCACTCCTAAGACATCCACGGTCTTCCTGAGTGAAAAAGCACCTCATGAGATTCTGCAAATATTAAGAGACCATCTACAGCTTAGAGTATTTCTGCCCCAAGAACCTTAACGCCACATGATAATGTTTCTAGTGTGAAAGCAGTCCAACCTTTCCCATGAGAAACTCCAACACGATAGGGCGTGGTGACCAACAAGAAGCTGTCAAGAACTGCCACGGACAGAAAAATGCGTGCAACGTGGCGAGTGAAAAACAAAATCAAGGCCTAAAACCATGCAGGTCACACAAATGCACAACCTGAAGTCTGGTGGCTGGAGCCCGGTGAGGGCCCAGGCCCCAGAGTCAAGTCCTGCTCCCCACCCGAGGGCCGTGTGACCCTGGGCGTGTTCCTCCCTGTGCCCCAAAACGAAGATGGTGGTGGGAGATCTTCCTCGAGGGTGACCTGACGACAGGATCAGGTAACGGCAATGGAGGGCGGCACACAGGAGGCACCGAGGCCCCGGCCCAGCACAGGAAAGCAGAGAGCACACCAGCCGCAACGAATACGATGTTTTCTTTCTCTTTATATGTTTCCGTGTTGAAATGTACATATTCTCTACTACAAGCAGCTACCAAAAAACAAACACAGACCAAAAAAATCCCAAAACCTTATTGCTAAAACGAGAGGTTTAATTAACTTCTACACACTAGCGACAAGACAGGCTAGAATAAAACGTGCTTCCCTCTCGCTAGCTAATCCTAAAAGAATTTCAGAATACCCCACCACTGGCTTGTTTTTCAAACCCTACCTCAAAGTAATGCCTGCACAAAGTGGCTCACACCCCTTTTATGAAGTGACAAAACCTCAAGGCTGAAGTGCCAAAGGGTGGCTGATTCTCCTCTCATGCTGATGAGAAGAAACCAAACTCGGGTGGTCAGAAGCCAGCAGGAGCAAGCTGGTGTCTCCTCAGCAGCACGGGACTCTGTGCAGGTCTCAGGACCTCCTGGGTCCACGTGTCCTCACCTGTACAACAGGTGACACCACCTACTCTCAGCGTCACCGTGAGAAGGCGGGTCAGGAGTGCAGGAAACGCAATGCCGAACTGCTCACTATGGCCTGACCGGCCAGAGCCCAGGCACCACCCAAACGCAAGAGCGTCCACACGACCACGGGCCGGGCCCGACCTCGGGTCACAGACGGACCAAAAGGAGACGCGTCGGCCAGAAGGCCACGCCCGTGGGTGCTGAGCACCCGCCCCAAGCAAGAGGGCCCAGCAGACGTTTAGAAACTGTCAGTGTGCTTCGCCCGCAGTGTCTACGAGACAGGAAACGCCAGGTGTACAGGTGCAGTTACCTGGTGTAAGTGTTTAAGACCCACGTCAGCAGGCTCACGATCTCGTTTGCTTCCAGGTCCTCTGATGCGAGCTCCTGCATTCGTGTGCTTAGAGCCTGGTGGTACACATTCAGGAGGTTCCTGAAAATCTGGTAGCGAGGAGGAAAACACTGCACCATCAGGTTCCTGGTGACGATGAGGTCGTCCAGGACGCACTTCCTTATGATCTCCAGGTGGCGGACGAGCCACATCCTGTCAGACTGCCTGGTGTCCGCCTGCGTGCCCTCAATCCTGGTGGTCACGGTTCTGTCCAGGATGGCAAACATCTTCTCCTTCCAGTTCTTGGGCCTTCCAGGAGGAACAAAGCCAGTTTGCTTTTTTCGGTCAAGTACGCGCCTGTCAATTTTTTCTTCCCTTTCGATGATCCTGACAACTGAGACCAGCAAGGTGGGGTCACGGCGCACGGTGACCAGAGACCTCTGCAGCACCACCCACAGCTGCTTGGCCAGCTCGTCAGACAGCCCCTGCGTGCTCCCGAAGTAGCTGTGGATGAGGGTCATGTCACGTGTGTTCCCGCTGTCCGTGCGGTACTGCTCGTACATCAGCCCGTCCCGGGAACACTCCAGATCCATCAGCTTCCGGTGGGCCTGCAGCAGTGCCCCTTGCTCTATGAGCTCCTGGGTCTCCCTCACGATCTCGGGCACTGGGGGGAAAGGCACAAGATGGCACCGTGAAAAAACACACAAAGGGCCATGCGGGACTCTGGGCAGATGGGGACAAGGGTGACCAGCAAACTGTCTCGCACTCGGACAACGGCTGCACTGACAGACTCCATCCGAGTACCTCTTTTGGAACTCTGGAGTCTACTGAAGGCATACAACTTCCAGGGAAAGGTGTGAAAGTAAGTTGTGGTTAATACGGGTACATTTCAGCTCTCAGCACCAGTAGAAAAGTAGAAACTGACTGCAAATGACCAGGAGAGGCACAGGCTCAGAAAGACCTGAGAAGACCTTGAGTTTGCATCTCAGCCTGATCCTCAGCAGACACAGACTACAACAATCAAAACAACAAAAACAACAAACAAAATCAGCATACCCTGGCAAAGAGGAAAATCTGATTTCCAGAGTTACATGTTATTAGAGTCTAACGTCCAACGTCCAACAACAACATCACAAGGCATACGAAGATGTAGGAGAGAAGGGAGATTCAAGGAAAGAAATAAACCAACAGAAACCATCCCCGAGAAGGACTAGATGGTGGACTAGACAAAGACTCTAAAGTAAACTCTTAAACGTGCTCAAAGAACTAAAAGAAAACGTGGAGGAAAGTATAATAACTGAATGAAAAATTTACTTCAGATTTTCAAAGCAGATTTGATCAAGCAGAAGAAAGAAAGAGCGAACTTGAAGACAGGACAAAGGAAATTATCAAGCATGAGGATAAAAGGAAAAACAGACTAGAGGAGAGTGAACAGAGCCTAAGGGGTTTGTGGGGTGCACATTGTGGAAGTCCCAGAAAAAGAAAGAAAGATGGGCAGAGCCACTACAGGCACGCCGTGCTTTACTGTGTGCTTCGCTTTACTGGGCTTCACGGACGCTGCAGTGCTTACAAACCGAAGGTCTGTAGCAACCCTGCATCAAGCAAGTCTACCAGCACCATTTTTCCAACATCATTGCTCACTTCGTGTCTCTGCGTCACATTCTGGTTATTCTTTCAGTATTTCAAACTTGTCACTGTGATTGTAAGTGTTATGGTGATCCGTGATCAGTGATCTTCGATGTTGCTATTGTAATTGTTTGGGGGCACCAAGAATCGTGCTCGTATAAGATGGCAAACATAACTGACAAATGTGGAGTGTGTCTTCACTGCTCCCCTGTCCCTCTCCCTCTCCTCAGGCCTCCCTATTCCGAGACACAAGAATACTGAAATCAGGCCAATTAATAACCATACAATGGCTTCTAAGTGGTCAAGTGAAAGGAAGAGTCGCACATCTCTCACTCTAAATCAAAAGCTAGAAATGATTAAGCTGAGTGAGGAAGGCCTGCTGAAAGCCGAGATAAGCTGAAAGCTGGGCCTCTTGCGCCCAACAGTTAGCCAAGCTGTGAACGCAAAGGACAGTTCTGGAAGGAAATTAAAAGTGTTACTTCAGTGAACACACGAATGGTAAGAAAGCAACACAGCCTTAGTGCTGATATGGAGAAAGTTTTAGTGACTGGATAGAAGATCAAACCAGCCACAACATTCCCTTAATCAAAGCCTAATCCAGAGCAAGTCCCTAACTCCCTTCATTTCTATGAAGGCTGAGACAGGTGAGGAAACTACAGATCAAAAGTCAGAAGCCAGCAGAGTCTGGTTCATGAGGTTGAAGGAAAGAAGCCATCTCTATAACACAGAAGCGCAAGGTGAAGCAGCAAGTGCCGGTGTAGGAGCTGCAGCAAGTTCTCCAGAAGATCTAGCTAAGATAATTCATCTGCATTTTTTTCAATGCAGACAAAACAGCCTTCTATTGAAAGAAGATGCCATCTAGGACTTTCATAGCTAGAGAGGCGAAGTCAGTGCCTGGCTTCAAAGCTTCAGAGGACAGGCTGACTCTCTTGTTAGGGGTTAATGTAGGTGGTGACCCTAAGGTGAAACCAATCTTCATTTATCATTCCAAAAATCCTAGGGCCCTTAAGAATTATATTAAATCTATTCCACCTGTGCTCTATAAAGGGAACAGCAAAGCCTGGATGACAGCACATCTCTTTATAACATCGTTTACTGAATATTTTAAGCCCACTGTTGAGACCTACTGCTCAGAAAAAAGATTTCTTTCAAAACATTACTGCTCACTGATAATGCACGTGGCCACTCAAGAGCTCTGATGGAGATGTGCAACAAGATCCTTGCTGTTTTCATGCCTGCTAACATAACATCTATTCTGCAGCCCACGGAGAGAGAAGTAACATCGACTTGCAAATCTTATTATTTAAGAAAAACATTTCGTAAGGCTACAGCTGCCACAGATAGTGATTCCTCTCACTGATCAGGGCAGAGTCAACTGAAAACCTTCTGGAAAGGATTTACCGTTCTGGATGCCATTAAGAACACTCGTGATTCATGAGAAGAGGTCCAAATACCAACATTAACAGGAGTTTGGAAGAAGTTGATTCCAACCCTCATGGATGACTTTGAGGGGTTCACGACTTCAGTGGAGGAAGTAATGGCAGATGTGGTGGAAACAGCAAGAGAACCAGAATTAGAAGTGGAGCCTTGAAGAAGTGACTGAACTGCTGTGATCTCATGATAAAACTTTAACACATGCAGAGTTGCTTCTTATGGATGAACAAAGTTCTTAAGATAGAAACTACTCCTGAAGTTTGAAGACGCCGTGAAAATTGTTGAAATAACAAAGGATTTAGAATAGTACAGAAACTTAGTTGACAAAGCAGCAGCAGGGTTTAAAAGGATTGACTCCCAATTTTAGAAGAAGTTCTCCTGTGGTAAAATGCTATCAAACAACATTGCTGCTACAGAGAAATCATTCCTGAAAGGAAGAGTCAGTCAACACAGCCAACGTCACTGCTGTCTTATTTTAAGAAACGGCCGCAGCCACTTCAGCCTTCAGCAACCACTGCCCTGATCAGTCAGCAGCCATCAACATTAAGGCAAGACCCTCTCCACCAGCAAAAAGATTATCACTCACTGAAGGTTTGGATGACAGTTAGCATTTTTCAGCAATAAGGTATTTTTTTTTTTTTTTTTTTTAGGCTCCAGACGCGCAGGCCCAGCAAAGTATTTTTTTTTTTTTTTTTTTTTTTTAGGCTCCGGACGCGCAGGCTCAGCGGCCATGGCTCACGGACCCAGCCGCTCCGCGGCATGTGGGATCTTCCCAGGCCGGGGCACGAACCCGCGTCCCCTGCATCGGCAGGCGGACTCCCAACCACTGCGCCACCAGAGAAGCCCAATAAAGTATTTTTTATTCTAGGTATGTACATTGTGTTTTTTTAGACATACTGGTATTGCACGCTTAATAAACTACAGCACAATGTAAACGTAACTTATATTCACTGGGAAACCAAAAAATTCGCGTGACTCGCTTTGGTAAGATAATTTGCTTTACTGAGGTAGTCTAAAAACGAATGGATGACAGTTAGCATTTTTCAGCAATAAAGTATTTTTTTTTTTTTTTTTTTTTTAGGCTCCGGACGCGCAGGCTCAGCGGCCATGGCTCACGGACCCAGCCGCTCCGCGGCATGTGGGATCTTCCCAGGCCGGGGCACGAACCCGCGTCCCCTGCATCGGCAGGCGGACTCCCAACCACTGCGCCACCAGAGAAGCCCAATAAAGTATTTTTTATTCTAGGTATGTACATTGTGTTTTTTTAGACATACTGGTATTGCACGCTTAATAAACTACAGCACAATGTAAACGTAACTTATATTCACTGGGAAACCAAAAAATTCGCGTGACTCGCTTTGGTAAGATAATTTGCTTTACTGAGGTAGTCTAAAAACGAACCTGTGTTATCTCCAAGGCGTGCCTGTATTTTAAATAATGGTCAAAAACTTACTAAATTTGATGAAAGACATAAACATTCAAGAACTCAACAAACTCCAAACAGAAAAAACTCAAAGAGACCCAACACCGAGACACATTATAATCAAACCATGGAAAGCCAAACAGAGAGAGAGAAATCTTGAAAGCTTCAAGGGAGAAGCAGCTGATCACATACAAGGGATCCTCAATGGAATATCATCAGATTTCTCTTCAGAGACTGAAGGACAAAAAGCAGCCTGCTGGTAATATACAAAGTGCTAAAAGGAAAAACACCTGTAACTCAAGAATCCTATATCTGGTAAAACTGTCCCCCAGAAGTGAAGGAGAAATTAAGACATTCCCAAACAACAGGTGAAGGAGTTTGTGACCACTGGACCTACGCCATGAGAAATGCTAAAGAAGTCCTGCAGGTGAAATGACACCAGACAGCAACTTGAAGCTGTGGGAAGAAATGAAGGTCTCAGTAAAGGTAAATACATGGGCAACTGTAAAGCCAGTATTATTGTAACTTCGCTTTGTAACTCTTTTTGTTCTACATAATTCAAGAGACTAATACATTTAGAGAAAAAAAAAAAATGTTAGTCCAAAGCTAGTACTAACAGAAAGCTAGAATTGCTGTTACTCTGGTTTATAATTCCACATTTTACTTCCTACATAATTTGAAAGACTACTGCATTTTTTTAAAAAAAGCAGCTAGTCTATGTTTTTGGATACACAATGCATAAAAGATGTAGTTTTGTGACATCAATAACTGAAAGGAGATGGGAAGTGTTGTATAGGAGCAGAGTTTCTGTATATTATTGAAGTTATGCTGGTATAAATTCAAATTAGTGTTATAACTTTAGGATGTTAAATGTAATGCCCATGGGAACAAAAAACGATAATAGCTATAGAATATACAAAAAAAAAGGATTGAGAAAGGAATTAAAACACTTTACTACAAAAAAAAATCAACTAAACAAAAAACTATAATGCAGAAAATGACAAAATAAGGGCATACAGAAAACAGTTGGGAAATGACAGACTTAAGTCCCTCCTTACCAGTAATTACTTCAAATGTAAGTGGATTAAACTCTCCAATCAAAAGACAGAGACTGGCAGAATGGATAAAAAACACATGATCCAACTTTACGCTGCCTACAAAAGACTCACTTGAGATCCAAAGACACAAATAGATTGAAAGTGAAAGGATGGGAAAAGTTATTTCATGCAAACAGTAACAAAAAGAGAGCAGGGGTGGCCGTACTAACATCAGACAAAACAGATTCAAAGTCAAAAAAGGTTGTAAGAGACAAAGGAGAAATTTTATATTAATAAGACGTTCAACCCAGTAAGAAGATACAATTATAAACATTTACACACCTAATGACCATCAAAATATACGAAACAAAAATTGATAGAACTGGAAAAACAGACGGTTCTACAACGATGGCTGGAGACTTCAATACGCCGCTCACAATATGAACACAACAAGCAGACAGAAGATCAGGAGGGAAATGGGACTTGAACCTCACGACAAACTAACTAGATCTAACAGACGTACACAGAACACTTCACCCAACACACAACAGCACACACTGTCAGTCCTCTTAAGTGCACATGGGACATTTTCTAGGGAAGACCATACCCTCAGGCATGAATTCAACTAAATCATTAGGCGTGAATTCATTTAAACCATGAATTAAATCTCAATAGATTTTAAAAGATAAATACCATACAAAATATCTTCTCTGACTACAAATGGATAAAGTTAGAAATCTGTAATTGACAAAAAATTCACAAATTTGTGGAAATTAAGCAGCACACTCTTTTTTTTTTTTTTTTTTTTTTTTTTTTTTTTTTTTGTGGTACGCGG
>NC_041221.1:15869583-15879012 GCF_002837175.3 Physeter macrocephalus | reverse complement strand
CGGCAGGCGGACTCTCAACCACCGCGCCACCAGGGAAGCCCAAGCAGCACACTCTTAATCAATGGGCCAAAGAAGAAATTACAAGGAAAATTAGAAAATACTTTGAGACAAATGAAAATGAAAACACAACATACCAGAACTTACAGAATGCAAGCAAAGCAGTGCTAAGGGCGAAGTACAGCTATAAACACTTCAGTTAAAAAAGAACCATTTCAAATCAACAACCTAACTTTACAACTTAAGGAACTAGAAAAAGAATAAACTAAACCCTCAACTACAATAGAAAAGAATATGAAAAAAAATATACCTACATATATGTGTATACATATGTGTATAACTAAACCACTTTGCTGTATACCAGAAACTAACACAACATAAGTCAACTATACTAATTTTTTTTTAAAAAAGTTCTTAAAAAAAAAAAAAAAAGCTAAACCCAAAGCTACCAAAAGGAAGGAAATAATAAAGATTAGAGCAGGGATAAACAGAGAATCAAAAAACAAAACAGAAAATCAACAAAACCAAAGGTAGTTCTTTGAAAAGATTAACAATTGACAAATCTTACCTAGATGAACTAAGAAAATAAGAAGACTCAAAAACTAAAATCAGAAATAAAAGTGAGGACATTACTACCAATTCTACAGAAATAAAAAGGATTATAAGAGTACTATGAACAACTGTACACCAGCAAACTGGATAACCCAGATGAAGTGCAGATTCCTAGAAACCCAAAACCTAAACCACAAAGAAACAGAAAATCTAAATAGACCTATAACTAGTAAGGGACTTGGGGGAGGGGGCATGGGGAACTATCATTTAACGGCTGCAGACTTTTTTTTCTTTCAGTTTTATTGAGATAGAATTGACACAGAACACTATATAATAAAGTTTCAGTTTTGCAAGGTGAAAAGAGTTCTAGAGATGGATAGTGATGGTGTCACAACAATATGAAAGTACTTCACACTACAGAACTGTGCAATTAAAAATGGTCAAGATGGTAAATTTTATATTATGCATATTTTATAATTTTTAAAAGCGTGGAGAAAAAAACAGGCTGTGCGCTCAACACTACTGAATTACAGGCAACGAGAAAAGTCTGAAGGGAGCCAAACAAGCACAACATCTTCCCAATAAAAACATACTCCTGACAAAAACCACATCTACATCACAGCCTCATTGTTCATCAAAGGAAGAAAATTATTTTCAGCCTCTGTGGATGAACTGGTAACTTTTTGGTCATGTGGATCCAAATGCGGTCATGTGGATGAAGAGGTAACTTTTTGGTCGTTTGGCATTAGCATTACAAGACCGGAAGAAAATGTCAGTCAACAGGAAATTATAAGAGGGGAATTAACTAAGAAGGCCGGCTGAATGTCATGAAGAAGATTCTGGCAGGGAGACCGGACCAATTCCAGGTCGTCAACTGTCACCAAGAGGAGCTGCTTCCAGAGCACCCACCACAGTCGGCAGTGCTGTGCCATTCATGGGGGGACGGAGAAGGGCCTCGGAACGTGGCCCTAAGTATCAGGCCCCGGGAAGCTGAGCATGCAGAGGGGCGGGGTCAAGTACTCAGTAATGCTGCCATCAGACACGCAGGAGGAGGCCAGAGGAACAGGGCCAGGAGCAAGGCCACCCATGCTGCGGGTTTACACGTGGTGGGCGGAGGGGAAAGAACTGCACCAGATTACACTCCGGGTCCAGATTACACTCCGGGTCCAGATTACACTCCGGGTCCAGATTACACTCCGGGTGGAGCAGCGTTCGGCAGGAAGTACAGAAAGAACTCGCTGAGACCAGACACCAGATAAAGGCAGGGAAGGGGTTGGACCATCCCAAGGTTCCGGCTGGGAGGCTGATGCCCTGACAGCGGCAAGGGGATGAGGGGAGGGACTAGCTCCAGGGGTGGAGCACGAGGAGGCGGCGCCCAACACAACGGGCACCCTGTGCTGGCTGAGCCCACACGGGCCACGGAGCACTCCTCCTCCCGCCAGCCAGGTGCCGGGACAGGGTTCTGAGAGGGCCCCTCCCACGCCCACACCTTCCCCACCAGCCCCAAGGACTCCCCCAGGCCCGGCTCCCATGGGGACTGAGACTCAAGGGTGGGCCCTATCCGCCCGCTGCCCCGCCCCCAGCCTCTGGCCTGTGCACACTCTTCCTGTCTGGGAACTGCGCCCACCCTCGGCCCGTTCGCAGGGCTGCTCCGCCCGCAGACCGCGAGCCGTCCTGGCGGGCGGCGCGTCTTCATCCTCCAGCTCCTGGCCGAGTCCCGCTGGCCACACTGCAGCTGAGGGAACGACGCTCACGCAGCGCTCGCTCAGTTACCCGCCTCTGGGCCTGTCCTGACAATTTCAGAACCACAAACGTTCTACTAGCCTTTATCTGCTCAACTGACCATCCGCCCGTGTTCAAAATAAGAACCTAACTGTGCAGGCAGAAATCACACGTCTGAGCAGGCCGACGACAGCCCCAACTGCCCTGCAGCACCCACAGGCAAGGAAGCACACACGTGAGTCGTGGGAGAGAGCGCGGCCGCGGCCCGGCTACCTGAGAAGATGTTCTTGAGGTTCTCCACGGCGGCGGCGAGCTGGCTGTGCCGCACGACGGCATCCTTCACATCCTTGAGGCTCTCGATGGTGTTAATGCTCTGCCTCCAGTCCTTGCTGACGTCGGCCAGGGACTGCTGGATGTCCTTGACGTCGCTCAGCGCGCTGTGGAGCTGGCTGAGGCCCGTGCGCACCCCGTCCAACTGCGACTGGATCGCGGCCTAGGGAAGACACTGGGTGGGTGAGCAGAGGTGGCACGGCCACGAGCAGACCCTCCCCAGGAGGCTCAGGGTGCAGAAAAGAGGCGTTTCAACAGTCAACGCCCACAGACAAGACGACAAAACGCAACAAGGATTCCACTGATTCATAAGGTAGCTTTTCCTTTTCTCCATTGCTGCCTTAGAACAAAACAACGTTTTTAAAGCTCTGTTGAGAAAACCTCACAACACCCCTCATCCAGTCCCTTGACCTGAAAACGCCAGACTCCACCGTGGGAATACCCCGAGTCCCAGGGCCGCCCCTTAAGTGGTGCCCTTAGAAGGACTCTACACACCACCTCTCAGGCACCCCTCGGCTTCCTAACAGGCCTTCACGGGATGGAGAAACCGTCAGGACTTGCTCATCAGCTTGAGCGGAGAGGGTTTTCCTGCCATCTGGCCAGAACCAGACTCGGCTGCAGGATGGCCGGCCCCACGACGCAGAGCTGGTACATCTGAGATTCAGACTCACTCTGAGAGCCCGCGGCAATGCCACCCAGCGAGCTGTACAGTCAGAATGGAGAGGGCATGAAGGAGCAGCTGGTGGATGGGAAAAGGAAGGGAGAGACTGGGAGCACAGTGGTGGTCAGGGACACCTTTCGCCCGTGGACGCTAAGTAGCGTTTAGAAGTGATTTAACGATTTCAACAAAACACAACAGCTGTTAACTAAGGCCACAAGTTCCTAGAACAGATTAAAATTCTAACTAAGGGCTTCCCTGGTGGCGCAGTGGTTAAGAATCCGCCTGCCAATGCAGGGGACAGGGGTTCGAGCCCTGGTCCGGGAAGATCCCACAGGCTGCGGAGCAACTAAGCCCGGGCACCACAACAGCTGAGCCTGCGCTCTGGAGCCCAAGAGCCACAACTACCGAAGCGCCCGTGCTCCGCAATAAGAGAAGCCACCACAGTAAGAAGCCCACGCGCCACAAGGAAGGGTAGACCTCGCTCGCCCCAACTAGAGAGAGCCTGCACGCAGCAGCGAAAGACCCAATGCGGCCAAAAATAAATTAAAAATAAAATAAAATTCTGAATAAAAACGTAGCAGGTCTAAACTATTTTTTTTCTTTTTTTTTTTGTTTGGCTGCGTCGGGTCTTCGTTGCTGCACGTGGGCTTTCTTCTAGTTGTGGCGAGCAGGGGCTACTCTTCGTTGCGGTGTGTGGGCTTCTCACTGCGGGGTCTTCTCTTGTGGAGCACAGGCTCTAGGCGCACAGGCTTCAGTAGTTGTGGCTCGCGGGCTCTAGAGCGCAGGTTCAGTAGTTGTGGCGCATGGGCTTAGTTGCTCTGCGGCACGCGGGATCTTCCCGGACCGGGGCTCGAACCCGTGTCCCCTGCGCTGACAGGCGGATTCTTAACCACTGTGCCACCAGGGAAGCCCTAAACCATTTTTTTTTTTTTTTTTAAATGTTTAGGGATTTTTTTTTTTTTTTTTTTTGTGGTACACGATTCTCTCACTGTTGTGGCCTCCCCCGTGCCTAGAGCCCGTGCTCCGCAATAAGAGAAGCCACCACAGTAAGAAGCCCACGCACCACAAGGAAGGGTAGACCTCGCTCGCCCCAACTAGAGAGAGCCTGCACGCAGCAGCGAAAGACCCAATGCGGCCAAAAATAAATTAAAAATAAAATAAAATTCTGAATAAAAACGTAGCAGGTCTAAACTATTTTTTTTCTTTTTTTTTTTGTTTGGCTGCGTCGGGTCTTCGTTGCTGCACGTGGGCTTTCTTCTAGTTGTGGCGAGCAGGGGCTACTCTTCGTTGCGGTGTGTGGGCTTCTCACTGCGGGGTCTTCTCTTGTGGAGCACAGGCTCTAGGCGCACAGGCTTCAGTAGTTGTGGCTCGCGGGCTCTAGAGCGCAGGTTCAGTAGTTGTGGCGCATGGGCTTAGTTGCTCTGCGGCACGCGGGATCTTCCCGGACCGGGGCTCGAACCCGTGTCCCCTGCGCTGACAGGCGGATTCTTAACCACTGTGCCACCAGGGAAGCCCTAAACCATTTTTTAGTGTACAGTTCAGTGGCATTAAGTCCGTTCACATTGTGTGCACCCACCCCCACCATCCATCCATATCCAGAACGTTTTATCTTCACAAACTGAAAGTCTATTTATTAATCAAACTTCACATTTCCCCTTTCTCCCCGCCCCCAGCAACCACCATTCTACTTTGCTATGAATTTCACTATTCTTGGTACCTCCTATAAGTGGAATCTTAAAATATTTGAACTTTCATGTCTAGCTTATTTCACTTTACCTGATGTCTTCAAGATTCATGTTTGTAGCATGTGTCAGAATTTCCTTTCTTTCTAAAGCTGAGTAGTATTCCATTGTATGTTTGTACTACAGTTCATTTTAATTTGTTAATGGACAGGTGGATAGCTGCTATAAACATGAATGTAAAATTGCTCAATTCCTTGCTTTCAGTATTTCAGGGTGTATACCGAGAAATGGATTTACTGGATCACATTGTAATTCTGGGTTTAATTTTTTGAGGAACTGCCATACTGTTTTCCATAGCAATAGCAGCATCTCATATTCCAACTAGTAATGCACACAGATGCCAATTTCACATCCTCACCAACACTCTTTTTTTTGGTGTTTTTGGCTGGGTTCGCGCCCCGGTCTGGGAGGATCCCACATGCCGCGGAGCGGCTGGGCCCGTGAGCCATGGCCACTGAGCCTGCGCGTCCGGAGCCTGTGCTCCGCAACGGGAGAGGCCACAACAGAGGGAGGCCCGCGTACCACAAAAAAAAAAAAAAAAAAAAAAATTAACATGAAACTGTTTCAAATTAGTCCAATAGGCTGCTTCGCTGGTGCAAATGAATGACCCTCATCCTGTCTCAACAAACCTGCACTTATCTGGACGCTAACGTTTTCGACTGGAGAGGTGACCTCACTGCCCTGTCAGCTTGAGAAGTCACCTTCCTCAGATGCGCTCTCGAGTCCTCAAGACCCTGTGCTGCCAGTCAACTACAGCAGGCCACGGTCCCAACGTTTTTAATAACTACGCCAAGTGTGCGTAATTTTAATAAAACCTCCTCTCTCTGTGTGAATTAAGTTGAAAGCCAATCCAAATCATGAAAGATCGATTTTCTTTCCTGCCTCACTCTCACACACTCTAATAAATGTGTTGAGCTCTCCTCCTTCCTGCCCCAGGGCCAGCAGCATGCCTGGTACGCAGTCAGCCGACTGCAGCATGTGCCAGAACGAGCCAAACAAAATGCTCCCTGGATGCACTCTGTAGAAGAGCTTTGAATAAAGAAGAGAAGCTGTTATCCTTCTAGTGTTTTTTTAAAAAGTTAAATGGACATTTCTGGGTGCTCAAAAAGGTTGCTCCTTTGGTGTTTTCAACATTCCCCCAGTCTTGTTTGTCAGTCTACTGATTGGCAGTGTATTGCTGGAAGGAACGTGCTAAGTCAAGGTAACGTTCAAGGCTGCCCCCCTTTCCACATCATCACAAAGTCCAGTTGTTAAGCAGGAACCTGAAACTTGAGATAAAAGCCCGTCCCGCCTGGGAGTGAGGCAGGCGCCCATGGCCACTCTGGCCTCATACCTTCAATCTGGCCTCCACGGAGGCCTTCTTCCGGGCCTCTCTTCGGCGATACTGCTCCACTTTGTCCAGCTGGTCCGGGCGCTGAAGCATCCCAGCAACCCTCTGGACTGCTGTCGCAACAGCCTCCCGGTCCGTCTCCTTCATGGCCACAAAGCTGGCAGAATCTCTGCGCCTGTCATGCTAGAGGCATCCTGTGTCCACAAGCAGAGAGGGAACAGGAGGGGGAAGATGTGTTAGGGAGGTAGAAATGTTAGCAACAAAACCTACCCCCCTCCACCAACAGGGCTGTTCACAGCGGGGCTCTAATGAGAGCATTCGAGATCATTAACCCAGTAAACCTGAAAGAAAGTTGAACTAGGATTATGAACTCCTCGATAAGCAATACAAACCTTCAGAACACAGTTTTACCTTTAAGCGGAGCAGGAGCGATTACAGGTATAAGATATTGACATGCAGACGATGCCTCTATGTGGGCCCCAGACTATTCATTGTATCAGATGTCAGTCTCCAGGGCACTTCTCTCCCCCAGATAGGGCCAATTTCTCATTTCCAGAGCCCTCACACCACCCCTTTACACACCGGGGGGCGGGGGCCACGCCAGGACACCTCGTGAACACGTGGAGGCACAGGGACAGCACGCACCTTACCCTTCCTACCTGAGGTTCCAGCACCCGTCCTACCATTTCCCTCAAAAATCAATGTCTGCAGTATCCCAAATTCCATTTCCTACTGTTTAACGGCCCTAGTCAACAAAGGTGAGAGGGCAGAAGGCCTCTGCTCAGGTGCAGTGCACAGGGCACAGGTGCCTGGACACCAAGCACACCTGCCTTCAGCGCCAACTCCACCAACATCCCAGCCACGGAGCTAGGGACACCTGGTGAGCGTCTGGCAGAGGAGGACTGACTTCAGCTCTTAGCCGCCGTCTCCACGCGTGTTTTCTGTGCAAAATTCTCAAAGACATTTCTCACCCCTCCCCACACGCTTTCAAAGCACCACCCAAGTCCGCGCAGACCCCCGAGGGCCCTGGACACGAGTGCCTTTCGTCTCCGCCCACGGAGCGGGGCTGCGGCGCCGTCCCTCCTCGCCCCCTTTCCCGATCACGGGCCCGCGCACAGGGCCGGAGAGCCGGGGCGGCCGCGCGTCTCCCCGCCCGCCACCCGCGCGCGCAGCTCTGCACCTGCTTCCTCCCTCCTCGCGCGGCGCGTCGTCGGCCCCTCCGCGGACACGAGCCTCGCGGCTCGACTCGGCCGCCCCCGGGACCCCACTACCACCCGTACCGCCTCCCGGCCGCGCCCGCACCCGCCAGAGCCCGGGGAAGGGACAGCGGGCGGCGACCGCGACCACCGCCGGAGTACCGCCCTCCCTCAGCGGCCTCACCGTGCGCGCCGCCGCCGCCGCCGCCCGGAAGTGAGCGGCCGGCGGGCACTTCCGCTTCCGGCCTCGCGACTGGAAGGGTGGGGTCTGGGCGGTCCCGACGCTGAGTGACCGGCGCGCGGGGTGAGTGACCGGGCGAGCCGGCTGCCGACGGGCGCCGCCCAGGCTGGCCGAGACCGAGCGACCAGGAGGGAGCAGAGCGGGGCTGCGGCGCGGGAGGGCGCGAGCGCACACACACCGCACGCACGTAAACACACACCACAGGCACACGCCACAGACAGACACAGACCACGCACGTGTAGACACACCAAACACATGCACACCACGCCGAAAGACACGCACCACCCGTATAGGCACAGCACACACAGCAGACACACACCGCACAGACACATACCACATACAGACATGCCACACACATACGCACACGCCACGCACACACACGCCATAAACGTACACACACACCACACCCACGTGAGCACACACAGGCACACGGGGGCAGGAAGGTGGAGCTGTGCGAGCCCCCCATTGCTGTGGCCACGTACACCAAAAATGACCAGTCAGCTGATCAGCGGATCACGTTCCAAGGGCCAGGACTCAGCACCGTACTGTCTCTGATGGCTGATACCTCTATTATGTCATCTGCACCTAGTAATTTATGAAAATATAGCACCAAGCTGAGAAATGAAGAATGTAAACAAAAGTTAAAATTATGTTTGAAATTCTAACTGTAAAGGCAGTTTGATCATCCTCAGTGCAAGAGTGGACCAGGGAAAACAAACGACAAAACCCCAAAAAGCCATACTTCCCAGGTACTGGGATCCCTGGGTCAGGAAAGGCCCCCCCAAGAGCACATAGCTAGGGGCCTGCGCTTCACTTGGGTTTGGTGTCCTCCTCAGCCTAGAAGCTCTCACTGAAACTCACTGCTCAGCAGAAGCAAACCAGGAGCGTTTTTAGAGAGGCCCTCCAACCTTGGCAGGAGTAAAGAAGGGAGCCAGGTGGTTTGCTTCTAAAGCGTCCCGAGAGAACAGAGGTCTTGATAAGCTCTAGCTTAGACTTTGTTAAATAGGAAGAGAAAGTGCAAGCAATCCCGCAGGGACACTAGGACGAGAAAAGCCAAAGGATCATACGTAACTAGAAACACAAAGTAAGGAGTACAGATATGTTCAGATATATCAGTTATCAGAACACAAGCAAGCGGGGCTTCCCTGGTGGCGCAGCGGTTAAGAATCCGCCTGCCAGTGCAGGGGACACGGGTTCGAGCCGTGGTCCGGGAAGATCCCACATGCTGAGGAGCAACTAAGCCCGTGCACCGCAACTACGGAGCCTGCGCTCTAGAGCACATGAGCCACAACTACTAAAGCCCGCGGGCCTAGAAGCCACTGCAACGAGAAGCCCGCGCACCGCAGCAAAGAGTAGCGCCCGCTCGCCGCAACTAGAGAAAAGCCCGCGCGCAGCAACGAAGACCCCACGCAGCCGAGAAAAAAGAACACGAGTAAATGGATTTTAAACCAATCAGTTATTTATGAGAAAACTATCTAGACTATAAAGGAACGGGATGGTTAGGTGTGGAGGAGGTTTGCACGCTGGCTAGTCCGGGCCTGAGAAAGCTGGTGTGGCAATATTAATACCAGACAAAATGAGCTTTAGGTCTTCCCCGGTGGCGCAGTGGTTGAGAGTCCGCCTGCCGACGCAGGGGACGCGGGTTCGTGCCCCGGTCC
>NC_041221.1:15826595-15869347 GCF_002837175.3 Physeter macrocephalus | reverse complement strand
GCGGCCGGAGCCTGTGCTCCGCAGCGGGAGAGGCCGCAACGGTGAGAGGCCCGCGTACCGCAAAAAAAAAGAGCTTTATGTCAAAGGCACGGTCAGAGAGAGTCATTTTCTTAAGATACAAAACACATAAACCATAAAGAAAAAGATAGTTTGCCGTGCTAAGATTTTAAACCCTTATATATTTTTTTAATTCTTGACAGACAAGCCATAGACTGAGAGAAAATCTTTGACGAAGCACTACTGTCCTGAAGTTTAAGATGGCGCCCACGGTTCACCAAGAACGGCAGACAAGCGCAGGACAGGCAGCAGAGGAGCGGCCAGCGGGCTGGGGCAGAAAGCAGGGCGGGGCTGCCTCCCGGCACTGCCGTGGTCCTTAGGGGCCGTGGGGCCCCCCTCCCGCCCTGCGGCCGACGCGGCCTCCAAACCGCGGCCCAGGGTCGCTTTCACCGGAAGCCCTGCCGTGCCCCCCTCCCTCAGACCTGCCTGTGGCCCGCTGCCCCGCCTGAGCTCGTCCCGCCCTCTCGCTCCAGCCCGTCAGGCTCCTCCACCCCTACCCTGGACACGGTTCCTGTCAAGTCTTGGCTCGAAGCCTGCCTGGCCCGCAAAACTGCCCCGTGGGCCGCAGGACGCCAGCCGACCCGTCTGTGCGCCTCCCGCCGCCTCCCGGAACTCACACAGCTCCTCGGCCACTTGTCTGCACCCTGTCCCCCGTCCACATGCACGGGGACGTCAGCTGCAGCGCACGCGTTCTGCCTCTTGTCCTCCCTAATGTGTCCCCGGCACTGTCACAGGGTCTGGTCTTCAGCTGGGGCTCAACAGGCAGCTGAGCGAAGGAGGGAAGGAAATGCGCGTAAAGCGGCTCGCTGCCACCTCACCGGTCAGAGAGCCGGAGCTGAAACGTCTGACGGTACCAAATCGGCGGGGAGGAGAGACGCCAGCGCGCGCCGGTGGGATGCTGCCACTGGCTGAATGCTGTGTCCCCCCAGATCTCACACGCTAAACCGACCCCCAGGGTGATGGTGTCAGGAGGTGGGCCCTGGGGGGTGGCTAGGCCATGAGGGTGGGACCAGCCCCCTTCAGAGAGACCTCACAAAGCTCCCGCGCCCCCCGCCCCCGGCGAGGACACAGCGAGCAAGTCAGCAACCTGGAAGCTGGCCTGCGCCAGACCCCGGTGCCCCCGCAGCCAGGCCGCAGGCCGCCGGCCGCCAGCGCCGTGAGAAGTACGTGTCTGTTGTCGGTAAGCCACCCAACCTCCGGTATGTTCGTTCCAGCGGCCCGAACGGGCTGTGACAGCTGCCCGTGGCAGGACGCCTTTGCAGGACGCCGGGGCAGCCCCTGGTGAGGTGTGGGCCGTGAGCGCCCTCGGCTGTGCCCTCCGTCCCGCAGAGGCGCGCTGGGCGGGGGCCGGGGGGGCACGAAGAAATCTGGGAACCACCCGCAAAACCACCACAGCAGCAGGCTAGGTGGGGGGAGGGTCACGTGACGGCGTGAACATGCGTGCCGTCCAGCCCCAGGTCTCAACGCCGTGAGTCTGAAGATCACAGATGGGGGGAGGGTGTGGGGGACGGCAAGCCGGGCAGGTGGCCTCCAGGGACGGGGAGCAGCTGGCTCAGACCCAGCTGGCGGGGGCAGGTTGGCCTGGTCTCCCCAGAAGGGGCAGGGAGTCACAGAGTAGAGACGGGGGTGGTGGCCTGCAGGACGCAGGAAGGGGGCCTGGCCAGGGCGCGACTGCTGCAGCAGGGGCAGATCCAAGCTCTGTACGGGGCACTTGACGCTTGTGCAGTTTGGGGGTGCTCCTTGACCAAACAGGAAATGAAAACACGGCTCCCTGGGCCTTGGGAGGAGTCTCCGCCTGGGCCCTGGTGACCTCCCTGCCCTGCCCACGCACACCTGTCACCAGGTCCTGGGCAGGGCGAGGCCGACCCCACCACACACGTGACACGGGGCCAGGGGCCTGCTCCGCGCAGGAGAGCTTGAGTCTGGGGTGTCCTGGAGACACCTGGGATGGTCCCCCCAGCCCTCAGTGACGGGCGCGAAAGGGAGGGAGCGCTGGGAAAGCGGCCACCCGCGCTCCTCCTTCGGCCCCGGGTCCACCTGTGCTTTCATTACCGCCTCGTGTCCGGTGGTGAAGGACAGCCTTATAATATAAATTAGCCTTCACATGCTTCAAAGGAAATAAATTTGGAAAATCAAGTAGACGTTTCCATTTACAGTAAACACGTACTAACATGTATGATTTATTTTACATCAATATTGCAAATTTAATACAAACCACGGTATCAGAAATGTATTTGAAAGCTTTCTAAAGGCACTGAGAAAACAGTACAAATAGTTATATTATAGCGTATCCATTTTAAAAAATTCAACAGTCAGTCTAGATATTGAAAACTTTTTTCTTCCAGTAGAAACTGCAAAAATATAAAATATAATTTGTGTTTATCTCCTCCCTCCCACCCCCTTCCTACATCATATTTGACTTTAATATTTTTCAGCTATATAGACAAAAGCTACAGACAACAGAAAATACAAGCCTGTAATTAGCGCTGGTAATGACATTTTAAAGCAGGACTGGCCACACCTGACCTTCTACATTCCATCCTCACCTTCCCCACACGATTTTTCAGCAGGGGCATGGCTGGAAAATAACAAAGGTGCTGACTGAGGGACGTTTTGTTCCCGCTGACCTAGCATGTCAGGACCTGGGCCCCAAGCACGACGGCCCCTCCGGAGCGCAAGACCTGCAGCGCTGATGTCCAGATGCTGAATTCTGCATCGGCGACGCACGACTTGTCCGCCCACCAACCGTGACCAATTTGGTGCGCTTGGTCCCGGGAGAGCGGGTGCATCCGAAACGTTTGGGCACCGTGGCCCTCGTGGGCGGGGACAGCTGAATGTCCTTCAGCCTGCAGCTCTTCTTTGGTTACACTGGGATCAGGCTACAGTGTGCAAACATGCAATGGTGTCTCTCAATTCCATCTTTTCGGTCCAGGGTTTTCCCACTTACGTGGTACGCGCGTGCAGCGCACCTGTCTGCTGTACCCTGAGACGGGAAGGGCAGGCGTCACGCTGAGGGGTGCCCCGGTGCATCCCAGGACCCACCCCTGTGCCGAGGGTGGCACTGCACAGAGGGAGCTCCAGAGAGGCTGACAGTTACTTTTGAGAGACGGTGCAGGGCTGCCCGCGAGGAGCTGGGCACTTGGCTTGAATAGAAAGGAAGGAGGCAGTTTCTGAAATTCCACCCCTTGTCTTAGGGACGAAATCTATCAGGTGTGCTGGGCTCAGCGTGCGAACTAAGTAGAGAGGGATGCTGAGCCAGCGGGGGGCGACGGTGGGAAGCAGGTGGTCCTGACGCGCGCGCGGCCTGGCTGCCATCGTGACGGGGAGGGGAGACTCTGGCGGGGGAGGGGGACGGCACAGCACCGATGTCACTTTTGCAAGGCCCCCGGGGGCTGGGCAGAGATGAGCAGGCTGCTGGGCAGGGCTCGGGGATCCCAGGAGGCCACAAATTGATGACTCCCAGCCCTGGGCTCCAACGGGTAACCTCTGTCAGTCCAGGGAGAGACCTTCAGCTCCCACCACGACACCGGGAGAAGCCCCTCCACGAAGCAGGCAGCTGCCTAAGGGTCCAGAAGACCCAGTCCCGCCAGCCCAGTCCTGAGTCTGACAGGGTGACGATGCCTTCAGCAAACAGCTTCAGCATTAACTCAGGAGCTGAACACTGACACCCCAAAGCCACAGATGCCGGACAGAAAGGCCCCCCCGCTGAACGTGGCGGGGCTGCGAGGGGCCCCTGCCCATCCCGAGACGGATGATCACATCCGTCAGGAGGGTCTCCAGCCCCAGCACAGGGGGATCTCCGACCAGCTTCCTCCTGCTCGCTGGTGATTTTGTCCCCTGGTGTCGTGTCCTGCACTCACTGCACCCGTGGCCTGGGGTCACCCCGGAAGGCGTGGGGTCACCCCGGAAGGCGCGGTGAACTTCGCGCTGAGCCACGAGCCACCCCTGGTGATTGCAGGTGACCTGCGCTTTCCGATTTATTCCTTTGCATCCTAATTTCCTGCGTTCAGAATGTGTTACCTTCACAATTTTTTTCTTTTTCTTTTTGGCCGCACCGCACAGCATGCAGGATCTCAGTTCCCCGACCAGGGACCGAACCTGCGCCCCTTGCATTTGAAGCACGGAGTCGTAACCACTGGACCGCCAGGGAAGTCCCCACAATTTTTTCGTTTTTATAAAGCATTACCTGTCTGTCTTGTCTCTAATAGCTCCCCCTGGGATGATGATTGGCGTCTCATTTAAAAACCTGTAGAGAGTCAGCAAGACAGCTGGACAACTGGACTAACTCGTTCCTCTCCCTACATCTTGTACTTCTCTAGACTTCCAAATCCAGACCCTGTAAACTAGGTTGCGCGATGCGGTGAGAGGCAGATGAGCAAGAACCGCCTTCAGGGGCCCCCTGACAACACCAGAGACGCTGGCGGAAGGAGGAACAGGGCGGGATCCGGCCAATCCTGCCCCGGGCCGGCCTCAGCCTGCGCCAGCGCCGCAGGCACACGCTGCACGGCGGTGTCGTCGTTGTTGTCGAAGTGCCGGCCCGGTGCTGACAGCCTCTTCCGCCTGGAACTCCTGGACTCCTCCCAGGATCGGGCAAGCGGTCACCTGCCGCTCAACAGGCTTGATTCCCCACTTGCTGTCTCGGCAGTGGGGCCCCCAGGGTGAGGCTGCTCCCCGCGGTCCACTCGCCGGAGGCGGCGTCGGGGAAGCCGGGAGGCGGGGGCGGGGGGGCGCCGGACGCTGCGCTCGGGGCAGGTCGCCGGTCGGCTGCCCTCGCTTGCTGCATCTCTCGGAGCACCGAGTGCTGCCCGGCCAGGCGGCCCAGCTCGCTCTGGCCTCTTTCTGAGAAACCGTGTCCCCTTAGAGGGCAATACTGTCACACTTGAGCAGACTTAAAACCACTCTGCATTTAAGAACTTCAGTGGCGTTTGACGAGCTACAGGATTTGCTATGGCACGCGCCTCCCCCAGGAAGGTCTCTGCCCCTGCACTGCTATCCCGGCCGGCCGAGGGACGGACGTCAGCCTCTACGGACGCCTGCTCTACGGCAGGAATGTGCACTCGGGGTCTCTGGGTGGCATCCGTGTCGCCAAGGCGCCCCTGGGGAGCATCCCGGGCGCCCCACCCTGGCTGTGAGCGGCCCACGGGGGCGAGTCCAGGGGCTCAAGCTTGACTACAGGCGCAGGCCGGGGAGCCTGGCAGTCACAGCCCAGGCTGGGGGAGTGGTGGCCCCCGGCACAGAGGCGGGGCGGAGGCTCCAGGCAGGCGCAGTGTGCGGGGTACAACGGGGCCAGCTCCCTGCTGGGCCTGGGGTGGGCCCCCAGCAGGCCGGGCCCCAGGGGTGGGCTGTAGAGGGGGTGCCTGGAGTCCGGCTCCATCTTCAGGTGCATCCTGGTAGGGAAAGTGACCAGCTGCCTCTTGGCCACGTCGCCGGCCCCCAGCCACGCCTGGCTCGGGGACACAGAGTAGCCGTCCGCCGCGTCCTCGGACCCGGATTCGCTCTCCATCTTGATGGGCACGTCGAGTGACAATGTGGGGTTACACGGGGCTCCCGGGGGCATTGGGACACCTCGAAGCTTGTCCTCAGTGGGATAGCACCCCGCGGGGAGATGCTGCCCTCCCGGCCGAGGAGGCCCGTCCTCCAGGCTCCCCTGAGGGAAGGGGCAGCTGGTGGGAGGGGGAGCCTGGCCCTGGTGGCCATCCCGCAAGGCTCTGCTGGTCCGGCCGGCGCAGGGCCCGGGGGGGGCCTTTGGCTGGTGAGAGCCAGCTGGACTCCTGACGGCGTGGACAGCGCCCTGTGTGCCCGGGTAGGGCAGGAACGGGTCACCCTTGCCGGGCTCCAGCTTCAGCTTGGTGCCGCCGTCCTGACCGTGTCTGCCCTGCGTCCAGTTCAGGTGCTTCGAGGGTCCCTGTGTCTCGAGGTGGCAGCCGTACGGGGGGACGTCCCTCCGCTCCCTTGGGCAGGAGGGGCCCCTCGGCACCCCGCCCAGTTCCTCTCCTCGCCCATCCCTGCGGGAAGACACGCCCGTCAGACAGAGCAGAGGCAGCGGGGGCCCAAGGGGAGGCCCTGCATCACGCCACGTGCCGGGGGCTGCTCCGCGCTGCCCGTGGCCCCGTGACACCGGGCCGGCCTCCGCCCCTCCTGAACGGGCCTGCCCATGGCCTCCCCGGCACCCAGAGGCGGGGGCAGCTGGGGCCTGGCAGCGGAGGGAGGGGAGAGGGTTTCTGAGCAAAGGTGAGCACGGAGGCCGGGCGTCGCCCGGGGGTCCAAACAATGGGCAGAGCCCCCGCCGTGGTCCCCACCGTCCCCGGCCAGTCCCCACGTGAGTGACGACAACGTCCAGGGTGAGGAGGGGGTGTGGGCACCCTCTGTGCACCCCCACACCCCCCGAGAGCGGTTCAGCCGCGTGGTCAAGGCCGCCTCAGCCACTTACCCTGCGGCCCCCTCGGGGGGCGGATGGAGGCGGTCGTGGCCACCCCAGAGGCACAGGCAGGGGGCCCGGGGGGCAAGGCGGCCCCAGTGGCAGGCGTCCGCGGGCCTCCTGAACACGGACAGGCCGTTCCCTCCGTTGCCCCTCCCTGCCAGGATTCGGAGAAGGGCGAGTGAGCGGCGCCTGGGCTGGGCGAGCACTCATCCTCGGCACCAGCGACACAGCGCTGCCCCCGCAACGCCCGAGCGGCCGGGCAGCCGTCCGTCCGCCCGCCCAGCCCTCCAGACGGCACCGCCACAGAACACAGCATGTCTCCGGGGGCACAGTCATCTTCCCCATTCCGAAAAGACGAGATGGAGAATTTAACAAGTACCTGCTAAGTAACTGGGTTTCCCGTGCAATTCTGGTTCACAGAGACTTGCGGCAGCTTTTGCTCTGCAAAGGACACAAAACAGCAAAACGACATGCAGGTTAAACGTGTGTCGAGGGCAGAAATTACAACACGACCTGTGTTGTTGTCACACCCAAGAGCAGAAGATACAATGACTCACACTTTTTAAGCCTGTATAGATTGTAAAGCCTTTTCCCAGTTACAGGTTTGTTGAAAATTCCAATTCTCATCACCTTTCAGGCCAATGAAGCACTAATGAATTTCCTTCAGAAAGCAGACATACGCCTAAGGTGACTTTCGGTGCATTTGTTTTCTTCTGGATGGTCAGAATGGAAATACAGATTCCTCTGATTTGCAGTAGTTATTTGCCGTAGTTTACAAAGCCATCATAAGCACTAAATTAGTGATACTGAGCCATCGCCCCAGGGGAGTGTGTACACACACACACACACACACACACACACACACACACGTCTCACAGATCTTATAATCTTAGATCCTAAGGCAATGTGCAACTTATCCTGGGAGATCGTATTTTCTTCATATTTCAAAAGAAAAAACAAGGCTCAGAAGTGTTAAGTGACTTGCCTAAAGCTGCCCCTATAGCAGGTACGAGAATGGGATTCAAACCCTGTCCAACTGGCACCACAGCCAGAGCTTCCTGCACTGCAGTGGCCCCGCCTCTCCATCTTCTGAGCGTCTCTGTAGGAGCCAGAGCCAGAGGTGGAGATGGAGACAGAGACATGAGGTTGGAGCGCCACCCTTAGCAGGGAAGGTACCATCGGGCGACTCAAATATTTTTTTCACGGTTCATGTCCACGAAGGACTAGTCAGGAGGCAGATCACACACACAGAACCCGTGAACGTTTAGGCGTGAGGGTGTATCACAAAGTCCCGTTCAGGAAAAGTCGTGACGGACCTGCAGCGCCTTCCAGCGACCACGACGTCCCTTCCGGAGCAACCCTCCCGGGCCTCGGGCTCCCGGGTTAGCCCCTCACAGCCTCTGCGCCCAGAAGGGAAGAGCATGACGGGCACCGAGGCCGGTTAGGAATTCAGTTCAGAGCCGAATTCAGCTCCAGAAAACCTGAAGTCAAGAGAAGCTATTTGCTTCTTTTCTCAAGTGTTGGCTGGCTCTTCCTCTCTTCGAGTTTTAAGGATGTTCTGTACAACGTGTGTCTAGTATTCGCTGCACGGTCACTCTGGGGGCAGCATCCTAACCCTCACCGCACAGACCCTCGCCAGACCTCCGAGGGACGTGCAGGTGTCCACGCCGCCCAGGGCAGCGGCAGGGGAGCCGGGGAGCCCGCGCCCACCGCCCCAGGCTCAGGGCTCCCGCGCGGCCCTGGCTGGGGGTGCCGCCCGCACACCTGCGCTTCCCCGCCTGGCCGCCGGGGGGCAGCAGGGCCTCTAGGAAAAGCGACGGGAGGGGACGATTTTCCCTCCATCTCGTTTGTGGGGCTGGGGAAACGTACAGGAGAGGAGAGCCCATCGTGTGGGGCTCGGTCACCATCATCAAGCCAGAGGGCTCGAAAGCAGAGAACTCGGAGACGGCCAAGGCAGGTGGAGGGTATTTCGCCCCCGCGTTAGCCCAGGTGGTGGGGAGAAAGCAGGTGTGGGGAGAAAGCACGTGCCGGCAAGACACGCGTAGGTGTGGCCGAGCGTAATCTACGTGCTTTGTCGCATCTCCCGTTTTAGTTGCTTCATCAGTTATTTTTAGAGTTTTTCCCCGCGGGCGTTCTGTTTTTCCTCCTTCCGATTTTACAACGTTTTCTACCTTTGAAAACAGAAGGCATGTGTATATAATTTTTAAATGCTCCGGAAAACTGCTGCCTTAACGAGCCGGCACGTGCGGGGCCCAGAGGCCGTGAAGACATGGCTCCACCTGCAAACCCGGGGCGGGAATGGGGACGCAGGGGGCTCGGAGCCCGGGCATCTTAACGGGCGCTGAGGTCAAAGGGGAACCTGGGTACTGAGGAAGGACAAAGAAGCGGGTTGGAGACTCAGGTCTCCTGACATTCTGCGCCTGGTCGCGGCACAGGGGAGGGTATTGAGGAAGAAGAAAGGCAGACCTCAGACGCCTCTCCTCTCCCCCGGGGTCTCCCTCGCGCCACGGGAAACACGGTTTGCACGCGCACAGCATCTTAATCTCTCCCAGAACCTGACCCACGCAACACACAGACCTAACCCATCCCGAGAAATTATGGACAGGAATCTCCCAGAAAACCTAACTCTGAAGAGCCAAGAAGACGCGGGGGTGGCGCGATGTGTGCGGGACGCGTGTCTGCAGCATGTGCCCCAGCGGCGAGCCTGGGGTTGAGGGAGGGCACGCAGAGGGAGGCGGGGAGGCTGCGGTCCGGCCGCCCGTCCCCCACGGGCGACACGGGCCCAGGGGAGTGGAGGGCTTAGGCATGGAGAGACGCAGCAGTGTTTGGTGCCACAGTCCACAAATATCAGTGAAAGGTTTTCTTTTTTCTAATAGTTGCTTCCTACCGTGATGTAGTAACTTTAAAAACAACACGCTTCTCATTATATTCCTTGCTGGAAATGAAGGAGGAATAGACAGACAATACTAAGTGTGGAGACGCTGTGTTCGAACCACCAGGATGGGACTGCGGCTGCTGGGGGCTCTTACTCACTTTGTGTCCAGCGTGGCCGAGACGTCCACCCTGTGCTTCGCCCTCAGACACACACTCTGCATCTTCACCGCAGTAGGCAGGGGCGCCACGACGCAGAACAGGGAGAGCCGAGGGGGCAGGGCGGCCCCCGACGGGGCCCTCCTCTTCTGCCCGAACAGGAATTTTAGTTTCCCTTGAAACTGCATCGTCTGGTGTTTCAAAGACAGAAGCGAAGGCATGTTCACAGAGTGACTCATCAACGTGGTCAAAGGCCGTGGAGCTCACATTCCCGGGGACAGAAAGCCAGAGAGCTCTGATCCCGAGTCTCTAAGGAGCCATGAACCAACACGTCTTCCACGCTGGCCCTTGGGCCAGGCGCTCCCTACCGCCTTTGAACGACTCGGGGTTTCTCTGGCATCCGCGTAACATCCTCTAACCTTCCAGTGTGTTTCTCATGTGTGCACTCACGGGCGTGTGGGTGTGCGAGCCCTCACTCGGGGGCGTGAATGTGCACGGACTTGGCCGGAGCCACCAGGCAGCCCCCCAGGAGGATGTGCTGGAGCAGATCATCTCTGAGGACTGTTCTACATTAACCCTCCACTTCCAAATTGTCATTCATTGACAACTGTCATTCATGGTGATAAAACTTAGGGACAACTTGATTTGTTTATCTGGAGCACATGGTGTGAGTTAAAAAGCCAGAAAGTCACTCTGGAGTTTGTGATAAAAGAAAAGAAAAGATCTCCCTATTATGGAAGAGTTGATCTATAACTGAGTTAGTTCACAGGTGACTTCAGGGTGCCCCAGCCCCGGATGGAGGAGTAAGCCCACAGGGTGGCTGCGCTCTTTCCCGACCCCTCGTCTGTCCATTCGCCGCCCCCCGCTCCATCCACCATCCCTTCATCTACCCACCCATCTGTCCATCCCTCCATTTGTCTATGAGTTTATTGGGTGAGCAAATGCTTGCAGAGCACCTGCCATGTGACGGTCACATGCTTGGTGGAGCTGTCAGGGCAGTGGTGCTGGGACATCTTTAACAGCCAGCTCTCCAGAGGGAAAAGGCCCTGATTTGTAGCTTCTGACAGCGTCTTCGGTGTAAAAATTCCCACCATGGCTGATTTCGAGCTGCCAACCTAGTATCATCTGGATCTCTATGTTCCTGAAGTTTCGACAGCGGGCTCCCGTGGGCAGCCCCACCTGCCAGGTGTGGACAGGCTCTGCACAGGTGCGGGAGCAGCTGGGGTGAGGCCGCTACCCACTCCCCTGTCCTCGGCGCCTCCGCCGTCCGCGCCGGACCCCTTTCCCGCACGCGCACGTGCAGTGACCAGCCTCGCGGTAAACTATGATGAGACACTTTTCAAACTGATTTCTTTTGCTTGTTTCCTCTACTCGGTGCTTCGGACACAGCTTCACTTCAGCTTAGGTTTCGATCTCTGCCTCACTGTACAGTAAAATCTACCTACGTTCACGTAGAGGGAAAGCTATCTTACTTTCCCACAGAACTGAGAACAAAGCATGATCAGAACAAAAGACCTTCTGGACCACCCGCTGACTGCCCGAGGAGGAGATGAGCAGCGGGGTGTGCCGGGGCGCCAGTACTCCATCCGCCCCAGCGGATGGCCCGCTTCATTCTCACTCGCCCGCCGTCGCTCGCCTCGCCGCGGCCAGGCTGGACCGTGCGTGCCGCCGGCGCCCCCCGCCCCGGGCCTCTGCCGTCCAGCAGCCGCTCGCTCACCAGGAAGCCCGAGGTGCTGTCCAGCAGGCAGCGCACGCGGCAGACGAAGCAGCGCGTCAGGAAGGCCGAGTACTCGGTGGGCCAGCCCGCGGCGCCCTCCTGGGCCCGGAGCAGCCTCCCCAGGACGGCGTCCTCTCCTGGCCGCGTTGGCACAGGCGGTGGCGGTCAGGGAGAAACCGGAAACACACTCTGATAAGCAAGTTCGTAATGTAACAGCAAGCTATCAGCACATAACACACACGCCTGCCCCAAACCGACGTCCGTCCCTGAGCGCCCCTCCCGCCCCCACCCCCGCCGAGCCAGCCGCCCCGACAAGGTCAGGTCTTTGCCCTCGAAAACGGCGTTTCGGTACAACCACGCGTGTGACAACCGCACGTGGCACGGTTGACCAGTTCAGGGTTTTTGTTCTGAGCTCTGTAAAACCGTGTGTCGGCACCCGGGGGTTGCGTTTTTCTCTGACTTTACAGGGTAAATCATGCTGCTGTGTGAAGGTGTGCTGCAAACTCCTCCTGAATTACGGACCACTTGTGGGGAGATGTGTGGGAGAACCAGGACTCCTCCTCCCCGGCCCTGGACCGCAGGAGAACGCCGCCCTGCCCCTCGAGCTCCCGTCGGCTCTGCAATCTCCTGGGCACCTGGATGCCTGCCCCGTGTGTCCAGTGGGCAGGGGCCACGGACCCGGGACTTTGAAGGGGGTCTTGCTCACAGGGGGCAACGTCCCTGAACAGACAACAGTCTCTGGGGGATCTTTTTCTGCTAAATCTAAAGTGGGTGAAAGGAGTTTGCTGGAAGACGTGCGTCTGAGGGCGAGTTTGCAAAACCAGAGACAAGTACCATGGCTTCTCTGCCTCAAGTCCACGCCCTGGGGGGCACAGAGCAGCAGCCCGAGACGCGGGAGCGCTCGGGAGCCAGGGAGCCACGCGGGGCTGGAGGAGGGTGGGGCGGGGCGCGGGAGGAGGTCTCCGAGGAGGGGGCGTCGACACCGCATCCACTGGACGGGAAGGAAAGGGGGCGATCCGTGTCTGAGTTAGACCAGGGCCCCCCCAGACCCACCTGTCTCTGAGAGCAGGTTCTGCCCACATCCAGCCTGAGGAGGGTCCATGGCCCAGTGCAGCTGCCGGCAGAAGTCCTGGCGATCGTCCACGTGGATGTAGTCGTAAATATTCTGGTGCATCACGTCCGTCTGGAACATGGCAACAGTCATTTTAGCCTTACCCGGAGTGAATTTCCACACTTTATTCCAGTGTTAATAACTGCGAAAACGTCTCCTCCATCTGTCAAAGGCAAGTCACACCTGTGAAGAGAAAGTCCCTCCCCGGAGGACATGACCACATGGCCTGGACACTAGGCATCCGGCTCACGAGGCGCAGAGCCGGGCACGCTGCGGGTGCCCCCCGGGCCAGGCGGTGCCTTCAGGGGCAGGTAGGGGGCTCGGAGACCAAATGTCACCTGGGGTCAAGATGCCCCCTTTTCCAAGTTGACTCCAACCTCATCAAGCTGTGCGTCTATGTTTGGTCACGTTCCAGCCTCTCTGTTGTACCGGAATCACAAAAGTTAATTCGGAAAGCATCCCTGTGAAGTGAGCTGGGGGCCACCAGGTGAGCTGGGGGCCGGGGCAGCACCTCCAGGCCTGACCACCACCCCCGGTAGGACGCCGCAAGGACCCACCAGTCCACAGCCCTCCCTCTGGTCCTGGGCGCCCCCACCCGCTCGGGCCCCGGACGCAGAGGCCGACCCCTAGGTCCATGCTGGGAAACCGCGGTCTGGGGCACGAAGGCCACCGCCACGGGCTACGAAGACTGGCTTCATTAGACTCGACGGTTGCTGTTGGCCGAAACGCCCGCAGAGTGTGGACAGGCGACGCGCCTGGAGCACGTCTCCCCGCCACCCTCTCTTCAGTTAGAAGGGCATCACTCATTACCCGCCTGGGACCCCAGCCCGCCACGTGCTGTCCGTGACCTCTTCAACTGGTCCGCTTCTGAGTTTCAATCATTTCTCAACCGGATCACTATAACAACTTGACGGAGGGAAAGTTCCTGAAGGATCAAGACTTCACAAATGACGTCACCGCCTTAGAAGGTAACAGGTAACCCCACCCAGAGTGGATGAGGTGCGCCATCTCTCCACAGGCTCCTCCTGAAACCGTGGCCCCCGGACATCAAACGGGGAGCCTCAGGGAGGTAGAAAACGAGTATGATCGTGACTCGGAGGCCGGCCTCTATCACCTGTGCCCCCCCAGCCCCAGGCACTGTTTTCACGGAAAGAAGAGGACCCTGAGGTCGGAAGTGATTGTGGTCCTCGGTCAGCGCTGTCCAGGGTCAGGCAGTCTGGCGTGACCGGGGACCAGCTCATGGTGGACGTGGGCACCCCTGACTTTCCCTCCTGCTGAGCCCTGGTGGCGCCTGCCGCACCTTCCGATTCTCACCCGCCGGGCAGCTGGCAGCCTCACCTGGAGGCTCCTCCCTCTACCTCACCTGGTAGCTCCATGGTTACAAGGGCACGTCCCATAGCCGTGCTTTCCTAATACACTTTTGTGATTCAGGCATAAGGCATAGTCTGAAAAGTGCCCAAGTCATAAATACGCAGCTTTACCACCCAGTCAGGAATCAGGACCCCCACAGCATCCCAGGACCCCTCCCCTCCACCCTCCCCAGAGGCGGTCGTGGCGCAGGACCCCGCACCGCCGGCTGATACTGGATGTAAATGGAGCACTGTGACCCCTGTGTCACATCAGAGTTGTGACACGTCCCCTGGTGCGTGTGACGGCAGTGTTTCAGCCCCACCATCGTGTGGTACTCCACTCTAAGAACGTACCACAACTGATTAATCCACTCACTGCTGGGCCCTCTGAGTTATTTCCCGTCTGAGCCTGTTACAGAGGCTGCTGCTGTGTCTTCGAGGGCGTTTCTGTCGGATGCACACCCAGGAGTGGAATGACTGGGTCATGGAGTGAGCAGAGCCTCAGCTTTAGTGGAAGAGGCCAAACAGCCGTCCGAAGTGAGCATACGAATACACACTTCCGTTGCGGCAGTGTGGGAAAGTCCAGTTGCTTTATGTTCTGGCCAACCTTTGGTATTTTCAACCCTTTTTTTTTTTTTTTTTTTTGAGCTATGGTGGTGGATGCGTCATGGTTTCTTTTGATGGTTTGAATTAGCACGTCAGGAAGACTAATGAACTTCTCACATGTTTCTCGGGTTTTAGATGTGAGTGTGTGCGTATGCGTGTTGCTCGCTTGTCTTTTTCGTGAATTTCCATTGAGCTGTCTTGCTGCTTTGTCAGTGCTCTTTATCCTTCTGGACAGGAGTCCTTTCTCGGGTGGATTCCTTTGCAAAAATCTTCTCCACTCCCTGGCCTGCCCTGCTGCTCTCTTAATGGGTCTGACACAGCCTGATTCATCAATCTCTCCTCATGGACAGGGTTTTCGAGTTTTGGTCCTGTCTACGTACTCTGTCCTCATATACCTCCCAACACTGCCCTGTTATCTTCTAGAAGCTTCCACCACCCACCCGACGTTGACTGTGCATGGTGTGAGGTAGGAGTCAAGACTCATTTTTTTCATGTGGATCCAGTTCACGAAGCACCATTTACTGACGAGACCAGCGCCCGCCCACCTCTCGGCAGCACCAGCTTCACCTGTAAACCCGCGGCTGCTCTGAACCTCCGCTCTGTCCTATGGGTCCACCTGTCCATCTTCCACCGACCCCACACGTCTCAGCCACTGAGCTCGACGGGCAGTCTTGTCTCCGGGTCTGTACGTCCCAGGGAAAATCCCCCCCCCCCACCGCCCTGCCGATGGGATCGCTCAGCCCTCTGCATTCCCAATTAGCTGGTCAGTTTCCTCCCAGACAAGCTGCTCAGTTTTTACGGCAGTGTTATTAATTAATGTTATTCTGTAACTTGATCTGATGTCTTTATGATAATCATATCGAGTCCTCCAGTCCACGATATGGCATACCCTTCCATTTATCTGGATCTTCTTTAATGTCTTTAAACAATGTTTTATATTTTCTGTGTGGAGATACTGCATATCATTTGCTTGACTCATTACTAGGAATTTGGTGTTTTTCCATCCTGCTTTGACGGATGGCATTTTCCCCTCCATGGTTTTGATTAAAGGAAAAAAATTGTGCTGACCTCTGAGCATTTGATACTTCTCACCATAAACTGATATACAGGCACTGTGATCCAGGTTATTCTCTGGTGAGTTCTGGCAGGTGACCCCAAGCTTCGCAGAACCCCACGGCCTCGCTGCTGCCCCATTTGCCGTCTCCACACACCTCAGATGATTCACGAATGGGACGCAAGGTGTGGGTCTGTGGCTTAACGGGCACAGGAGGCAGGTTGACTTGGAGGAGACATCGCTGACTAAGTGAATTTGAAGACCAGTTATCTGGGGTGAGGAAACCCAGTTGGTAGCAATTAGTGTGGCTTCCCTTCGTCTTTCCTAATCTCCTAGGGTCTGATGCCTACAAATGAGGTCAAGAAAAATAAATGGTGGGAAACGTGAGAAGGAGGGGAGAGAGTAGGTAACAGTGGTTCAAACAGCAGAAAACAGGCCCTGCTTTGGTTGGGTCAGGCGGTCTTCATCCTGCCTCTAAACCACCCTTTGCGGAGTTGAGGATAAAAGTAGTGATACAACCGTTTTCACAAACGGCTCGTGCCAGGAGTAACCATCTCTACTTTCTGTGCAGAGAGGGCGCATATCCACTCTCCATGCCCGTGGAGTCACGTCTGCCCCGGTTCACACGGGGGCAAACTGGCCCGACCGCTGACCTCCGAGAGAACAGACAACATCTTGAAGCAGCAAACGGCAACAGCAACTAAAATACACATCTGAAGCCTATCCATTCATCTCGAAGAGTGCTGAAGTGTAAGATAGTGAAACGCTGCACTCAGGCCGTGCCCGGAAATACCTGGTTCCCGACTTTTCGTGCGGCGTTTTGCACAAGAAGCTTCCGATAGCACAAAGCTATTCTAACATGTTCATGAAATATTGTGCATAAACTAGAGGCACGGCCTGATTTAATGGCATTTGGAAACAATTTCTTTATAATAAAAGGCAAAACTTTTTTTTGTTTTCAGCGGAAATAACCAAGTTCCAAGAAAACAAAAGAGCCAATTAGCAAGTTCAGACCTGGAATCAGGTCTCCTCTGCAGGGCTTTTCCCACGAAGGTCCTACCCGGGGGTAAGGCCTTGGAGCTACAGCCAAAGGCAGGTGGCTCCGGGTGTCTGGAGAATTCACAGAGCAACTCAGGCGACAGTGATTGGAACGAAAAGAAATTCTGAGCACGCAAAAGGCAACCCAAACCACGTTTTTCTAGATCCAGATCCGGCACACGACCTCCAGGGGAGCACGTGGAAGGCTTCGCTATTTGGGGCTGGAATCCCTCGTGCCCGCGGCCTCGCGGAGTCACCAGCCGTCCTGCATGGGGCGCTGCTCCAGGGGACCCCGAGCCCGAGCCTGAACCCCGGCCACGGCCCCCGACCTCGTGCGAGCGCGGCCTCCGCGCAGCGACTGCAGAGGCGGACCGGGTGGCCCGGCTCCCGCGTCAGGAGCGCCCCCAGCCCCCTGGGGGTCCCGGCCGCGGCCTCGCAGCCCCACGGCGCGGAGGAGGAAGTCGGGCGACCCCGACTCGAAGGGGCGGAGCCGGCTCCCCGAGGCCACGCCCCCGAGCCCCCCGCGGGGGCCGCGCCTCCGCCCGCTGCTGGGCCGCAGGCCGCGACCGCGCGATCGCCGTCCGCGAGGCCGCCCGGACGGTCCCGGGGCCAGGACAGGGCCTGGCGGTCACTCTGTGCGGGTCCGGGTGGCGGGAAAGTCAACGTGGAAACGAGCGTGGGAGGAATCGAAAACGATTCAAATGAGGATTTGCATGGAAATTAGATCACGGGCCCCATCGGCCTCAGGGGCTCAGGCGGACCTCAGTTCTCAGCCTGCCGGGGACCGGGCTCTCAGACCTTGGCTTCCGCTGCCCTCAGCTTCGGGCACCCCCTTGGTGTTCGGCCCATCCAGGGAGATTTTCGTTGTTAACGCCGATCTGGCCTCTCCCCGCTTCCTCGCTTGGCTCTGATCCGGGCTCTGCAGATACTTCTCCTCTGCCGGCAGAGGTACCCCGGCCCTGCGGGGCTGTCCACGACCTCCGGGCGGGCGAGCACCCCTGCCCCAGTCTCGCCAGCGTCCCAGCGGCTGGGCGCCTCGGGGGACTCTCCACCCCCCAGGGGCCGCCGCCTCGCCCCAGCCCACGGGGGGTGGGGCGGGGCGTGGGGCGGGGCGTGGTCTCCGAAACGCGCTCCTCCTGGGCGCCGGGGCTCAGCCCCGCGGGCGCTGCACCCACTGTGTCTGCACCCCTTTCTCGCTCATCCTGTGTCACTAGGCGATGATTCTTTACACTGAACTTACATTAGTGTACGTTTGTAAGTTCTGTATATTAAGCCGTGCGAATCACTGCACAGGTTCTGCCTCCGGATGTGGCCCTGCGGACAGGCACACTATTCTCCGTTCTTCCAGGTTCTGTTTTGTTCTCTCTCAAACCCACCGTTTTTGTCTTGAATTCCTCAGGGAGGGTGCTGCTGGTCCGCGGCTTCCTCGGGCGGATAACTCTGCACCGTGAGCTCCCTGCAGAGGGCTGCGTCTGGGGGGTGGCCCCAGGCAGCGCAGCTGCGGCCACTGTTGTGCCCGGCTTGTCCTCAGACCTCAGCCGTCGAAGTTCCAGAGCCGGGAGGCTGGTGACTTTGGGCTGGGATTTCTCACGAGAGACTTCTTTTCCTTCCCGGAGGCCAAGCCAGGTCCTTCTTCCTTCCCTGGGACTTTTCATTGAGCCACCCTTCTAGGACCCAGTGTTGGCTAATGAAATTGAACTTCTCACATGTTTCTCGGGTTTTAGATGTGAGTGTGTGCGTATGCGTGTTGCTCGCTTGTCTTTTTCGTGAATTTCCATTGAGCTGTCTTGCTGCTTTGTCAGTGCTCTTTATCCTTCTGGACAGGAGTCCTTTCTCGGGTGGATTCCTTTGCAAAAATCTTCTCCACTCCCTGGCCTGCCCTGCTGCTCTCTTAATGGGTCTGACACAGCCTGATTCATCAATCTCTCCTCATGGACAGGGTTTTAGAGTTTTGGTCCTGTCTACGTACTCTGTCCTCATATACCTCCCAACACTGCCCTGTTATCTTCTAGAAGCTTCCACCACCCACCCGACGTTGACTGTGCATGGTGTGAGGTAGGAGTCAAGACTCATTTTTTTCATGTGGATCCAGTTCACGAAGCACCATTTACTGACGAGACCAGCGCCCGCCCACCTCTCGGCAGCACCAGCTTCACCTGTAAACCCGCGGCTGCTCTGAACCTCCGCTCTGTCCTATGGGTCCACCTGTCCATCTTCCACCGACCCCACACGTCTCAGCCACTGAGCTCGACGGGCAGTCTTGTCTCCGGGTCTGTACGTCCCAGGGAAAATCCCCCCCCCCCACCGCCCTGCCGATGGGATCGCTCAGCCCTCTGCATTCCCAATTAGCTGGTCAGTTTCCTCCCAGACAAGCTGCTCAGTTTTTACGGCAGTGTTATTAATTAATGTTATTCTGTAACTTGATCTGATGTCTTTATGATAATCATATCGAGTCCTCCAGTCCACGATATGGCATACCCTTCCATTTATCTGGATCTTCTTTAATGTCTTTAAACAATGTTTTATATTTTCTGTGTGGAGATACTGCATATCATTTGCTTGACTCATTACTAGGAATTTGGTGTTTTTCCATCCTGCTTTGACGGATGGCATTTTCCCCTCCATGGTTTTGATTAAAGGAAAAAAATTGTGCTGACCTCTGAGCATTTGATACTTCTCACCATAAACTGATATACAGGCACTGTGATCCAGGTTATTCTCTGGTGAGTTCTGGCAGGTGACCCCAAGCTTCGCAGAACCCCAGGGCCTCGCTGCTGCCCCATTTGCCGTCTCCACACACCTCAGATGATTCACGAATGGGACGCAAGGTGTGGGTCTGTGGCTTAACGGGCACAGGAGGCAGGTTGACTTGGAGGAGACATCGCTGACTAAGTGAATTTGAAGACCAGTTATCTGGGGTGAGGAAACCCAGTTGGTAGCAATTAGTGTGGCTTCCCTTCGTCTTTCCTAATCTCCTAGGGTCTGATGCCTACAAATGAGGTCAAGAAAAATAAATGGTGGGAAACGTGAGAAGGAGGGGAGAGAGTAGGTAACAGTGGTTCAAACAGCAGAAAACAGGCCCTGCTTTGGTTGGGTCAGGCGGTCTTCATCCTGCCTCTAAACCACCCTTTGCGGAGTTGAGGATAAAAGTAGTGATACAACCGTTTTCACAAACGGCTCGTGCCAGGAGTAACCATCTCTACTTTCTGTGCAGAGAGGGCGCATATCCACTCTCCATGCCCGTGGAGTCACGTCTGCCCCGGTTCACACGGGGGCAAACTGGCCCGACCGCTGACCTCCGAGAGAACAGACAACATCTTGAAGCAGCAAACGGCAACAGCAACTAAAATACACATCTGAAGCCTATCCATTCATCTCGAAGAGTGCTGAAGTGTAAGATAGTGAAACGCTGCACTCAGGCCGTGCCCGGAAATACCTGGTTCCCGACTTTTCGTGCGGCGTTTTGCACAAGAAGCTTCCGATAGCACAAAGCTATTCTAACATGTTCATGAAATATTGTGCATAAACTAGAGGCACGGCCTGATTTAATGGCATTTGGAAACAATTTCTTTATAATAAAAGGCAAAACTTTTTTTTGTTTTCAGCGGAAATAACCAAGTTCCAAGAAAACAAAAGAGCCAATTAGCAAGTTCAGACCTGGAATCAGGTCTCCTCTGCAGGGCTTTTCCCACGAAGGTCCTACCCGGGGGTAAGGCCTTGGAGCTACAGCCAAAGGCAGGTGGCTCCGGGTGTCTGGAGAATTCACAGAGCAACTCAGGCGACAGTGATTGGAACGAAAAGAAATTCTGAGCACGCAAAAGGCAACCCAAACCACGTTTTTCTAGATCCAGATCCGGCACACGACCTCCAGGGGAGCACGTGGAAGGCTTCGCTATTTGGGGCTGGAATCCCTCGTGCCCGCGGCCTCGCGGAGTCACCAGCCGTCCTGCATGGGGCGCTGCTCCAGGGGACCCCGAGCCCGAGCCTGAACCCCGGCCACGGCCCCCGACCTCGTGCGAGCGCGGCCTCCGCGCAGCGACTGCAGAGGCGGACCGGGTGGCCCGGCTCCCGCGTCAGGAGCGCCCCCAGCCCCCTGGGGGTCCCGGCCGCGGCCTCGCAGCCCCACGGCGCGGAGGAGGAAGTCGGGCGACCCCGACTCGAAGGGGCGGAGCCGGCTCCCCGAGGCCACGCCCCCGAGCCCCCCGCGGGGGCCGCGCCTCCGCCCGCTGCTGGGCCGCAGGCCGCGACCGCGCGATCGCCGTCCGCGAGGCCGCCCGGACGGTCCCGGGGCCAGGACAGGGCCTGGCGGTCACTCTGTGCGGGTCCGGGTGGCGGGAAAGTCAACGTGGAAACGAGCGTGGGAGGAATCGAAAACGATTCAAACGAGGATTTGCATGGAAATTAGATCACGGGCCCCATCGGCCTCAGGGGCTCAGGCGGACCTCAGTTCTCAGCCTGCCGGGGACCGGGCTCTCAGACCTTGGCTTCCGCTGCCCTCAGCTTCGGGCACCCCCTTGGTGTTCGGCCCATCCAGGGAGATTTTCGTTGTTAACGCCGATCTGGCCTCTCCCCGCTTCCTCGCTTGGCTCTGATCCGGGCTCTGCAGATACTTCTCCTCTGCCGGCAGAGGTACCCCGGCCCTGCGGGGCTGTCCACGACCTCCGGGCGGGCGAGCACCCCTGCCCCAGTCTCGCCAGCGTCCCAGCGGCTGGGCGCCTCGGGGGACTCTCCACCCCCCAGGGGCCGCCGCCTCGCCCCAGCCCACGGGGGGTGGGGCGGGGCGTGGGGCGGGGCGTGGTCTCCGAAACGCGCTCCTCCTGGGCGCCGGGGCTCAGCCCCGCGGGCGCTGCACCCACTGTGTCTGCACCCCTTTCTCGCTCATCCTGTGTCACTAGGCGATGATTCTTTACACTAAACTTACATTAGTGTACGTTTGTAAGTTCTGTATATTAAGCCGTGCGAATCACTGCACAGGTTCTGCCTCCGGATGTGGCCCTGCGGACAGGCACACTATTCTCCGTTCTTCCAGGTTCTGTTTTGTTCTCTCTCAAACCCACCGTTTTTGTCTTGAATTCCTCAGGGAGGGTGCTGCTGGTCCGCGGCTTCCTCGGGCGGATAACTCTGCACCGTGAGCTCCCTGCAGAGGGCTGCGTCTGGGGGGTGGCCCCAGGCAGCGCAGCTGCGGCCACTGTTGTGCCCGGCTTGTCCTCAGACCTCAGCCGTCGAAGTTCCAGAGCCGGGAGGCTGGTGACTTTGGGCTGGGATTTCTCACGAGAGACTTCTTTTCCTTCCCGGAGGCCAAGCCAGGTCCTTCTTCCTTCCCTGGGACTTTTCATTGAGCCACCCTTCTAGGACCCAGTGTTGGATGGGACTCCATCCAGCTCTGCCCCAAGGTCTGGAATCATCCAAGCTAGGCTGGCCTGGGGCAACGTTCCAGATGAATTATCTGCACACCAACAAGAGCGTTTCCAGAACTCACTACGTCCTGACTGTACCTCGTGTCTGGGCTTTGAGACACCAATGCACAGACGAGGACAGGTCCACTGCCCTGGCCCTGACCAGCCTCTCACGGCGAGGAGCCCGGGAGGCCAGGCCTCAGTCGGCACAAGTCGCTGCCCTTTAGACGGGGGACGCCCAGGACGCTGTCACGCCTCTCGCTGTGACCCCGGGCCCTAGACAGAGCTAGGTGTGCAAATCCCCTTCTGACAAAAGCTCCATGATTTAAAAAAAAAAAAAAAAAGCGGCAGCTTGATTTTAGAGACATTTTAAACCTTGAAGACAACGTGTGCTTTCAAGGTAACAGAACCGAACCGCAGCAGATAGAGCAGCTGTGTTTACCTGGTGGAAGCCCAGATAGTCCGCGATCGTTGCTGACGCGTAGAATATCATCCCTTCCGCGCTTACCACCAGAGCAAAGCCGTGGAGGGACTAGAAGAAACAAAAAATCGAGTTGGCTCCCAGATACATCTGTGAAATCATTCAAAATGAAAGAGTCAAGCATTGATTCTGTTCGGCTTTTCAACCATTTCTCCCCCGTTTTGTGGTCTGTATTCACAACCTCCAGAAAGGCCCGCTTTTAATTTATTTATGACCATTTTGCAAAAGGTCCCAAGCTAGCAGATGACATGGGAACTTGGTCACGGTGTATAAGGCTCAAGACTAGGGTTCTTCTTTTTCTAATGATTATCAAATTTAAGTTTTATAAAATATACACCATCACTATGAGATGACACGCCAGTACCTGAAACCGAACAGGAACCTTTATGCCACCTTGTGGATTTCCCCATTCATGCACCCTCCTCTATACCATGTTCTGATTTTTCTAAGAATTTTTACCATGAAAAAATGTTGAGCTCCATCAAGTGCTATTTCTATATCTACTGAAATCATCACATAGATTTTCTTTAATCTATTAATGTGGTGAGTTACAGTGACAGATTTTCTGATGGTGAAATCATTCTTGCCTACATAGGATAAACCTTAGCGGATCATAATTTTTAACATGCTCTTGGAACTGATTCATTTCACTTACGAAATATTCATTTATATTGAAGGGAATCCAGCCTATAAGCTTCTCTCTTTATTTTGGTGTCAAGTATACCTAATCTTCCCTCTTTTTTCATTTTCTGGACCCACTTGCTTATGATGAGAATGATGTATTCCTTGAAAGTCTGGTTCACCTCACCTCTAAGATCCTCCATTTTGGGTGCATTTTGGGAGAGATGGTGAGTGAAAGGGGGTGGATTTTAGTACCATGTCAGTTTATTTAATGGTTGTTAGTGTATTCAGGATTTTTTTCTTATATCAGTTATGGCATTTAAAAATATTTTTTAGTAATGCCTTCATTGCATCTTGATTTTAAATTTACTCATGTATGTTATTCACAATATTTTTATGATTATTAAATTTCAGTTATATCTGTCATTATCGTGGCATGTGCTGTGTTGGGCTCGACTCCCGGGACCATCCCTAGTGAGGATGCATGAGGGACCACGGCCACCAGAGCGCGAGATCGACGCGCATTCTATCTACCTATCTCTACCTGCCTATCTGGCATCATCATCATCACTTTGATAAAGAAAATGGCAGCACACTCTGTGTAGGTCCTGGTGAGTGTCAGGCACCATATGTGGAATAGCTCATTCAGTTCTGCATCACCTCCATGAGGTAGGAACAGTCTGATTCTACCGGGCCAATACAGAAGCTGGAGGTAAGGGAGGTTCAGGCAACTGGCTAGTGGAGTTCAAAATATTTCAATCTGAATCTTTAACATACAGACATTTAGAGACGCTTTTGTTTTTTTTTTTAATTTTTTGGCTGCGCGGCATGCAGGATCTTAGTTCCCTGACCAGGGATCGAACCTGCGCCCCCTGCAGTGGAAGTGCGGAGTCCTAACCACTGGACCGCCAGGGAAGTCCCCAGACATATAGAGACTTTAACTTCTATGAAGTCTGTAGCTATCAGCAGTGTATTATAATACCCATTTCCCTTAATTCTTGACCATGCTGGATACTTTTTTCTTTTTTTTCTAATCTTTGCCAATTTTATAAGTGATAAATTATCTTACCATCATTATAATTTTCACTTCTTTGATTATTAATGAGATTGAAAAAATTTCATACATTCATTGGTAACTTGTATTTCTTCTTTGGTAAACTGCCCATGCATGTCATGTGCTGATTTTTCCATTAGGGTTTATACATATCGATATCCAAGAGCTTTTAAATTACTGATATCGAAGATTTCTAGGCAGCCACCTAAATTCAAATCCCCACACTTCTAAAAAATGATGGAGAACAACAAGAACAGGTAAAACGACAGAAATCTGCACCCCCATCATAATGAGAACACAGAGAGGTGATGAACTTCAAGTTACATATAAGCAGAAAAGGCAACATAAAGTCCCAGTAAGCTTACGATGACTGTTTCAAAAGAACAAAGTGTATAATCCCTCCTCAAGAAACTAGAGAAAGCAGAGACGATTAAATACAATGTAAGGAGAGGGAAAGAAAAATTTAAAATAAGAGAAAAAACAATGAAAATTGTTTAAACAGTTAAATGATAAAGATTGTCAACAAAGTGAAGAATTGCTTCTTTAAAAAGATTAATAAAATTGATAAACTCTTAGCAAGACGGATCAAGAAAAATACAAACTACTGACACCCGGAATTTTAAAGAATACATCATTACAGATCCTATAGACATTAAAAAGATAGTGAGGAAATAATAAAAATGATACTCAAGAAATTAATTTACCAGAATTGACCCATTAGAGATAGAAACCTTAAAAGGTCAATTTCTGTAGAAGAAATAAAGTGATCAAGGAACTAACCCAGGATAATGCACCAGGCCCGGATGGTTTTAAAAAGGAATTCTACCAAATCTTTAAAAATCAGATAACACCAATGCCCCATAAATTGTCTCAGAAATAGAAAGTGAAGGAAATTTTCTAATTCTTTTTAAGAAGTATAACACTGACCTTGATTATGATAAGGAAAATACAATAAAAATAAAATTGCTTACTTTGACTACTGATGCAAATACGCTAAATAAAATATTAGCAAACAGACTTCAATTTCGCATTAAGAAAGGAATACATCATGACCAAGTGAATTTATTCCAGGAATGCAAAGTTGGATATTAGGAAATATTAAGAAATTCATTAATCTAATACACCACATTTATAGATCTAAGGAGAAAAATCCACGATTATCCTTTTTTTTTGGCTGTGTTGGGTCTTTGTTGCTGAGTGTGGGCTTTCTCTAGTTGCGGCGAGCGGGGGCAACTTTTCATTACGGTGCGCGGGCTTCTCATTGCGGTGGTTTCTCTTGTTGCAGAGCACGGGCTCTAGGCGTGCGGGTTTCAGTAGTTGCAGCACGCGGGCTCAGTAGCTGTGGCTTGCGGGCTCTAGAGCGCAGGCTCGGTAGCTGTGGCGCGTGGGCTTAGCTGTTCCGCGGCATGTGGGATCTTCCCGGACCAGAGCTTGAACTCGTGTCCCCTGCATCGGCAGGCGGATTCTTAACCACCGGGCCACCAGGGAAGTCCCTATGATTATCTTTATAGATGGCAAAAAGCTTTCAGCAAAAGTCAACACTCGTTCCTGATAAAAACACACAAGAAAATAGGAATTGTGGATACATCTTAACGTGGTAACGTGTGTGTGTGCGTGTTGTATGTGTGTGTGTGTCTGCCCATGTTATTCCTACGCGAGCAACTTAATGGGGGAAAATTCTAGGCGTTTCCAGTATGATCAGGAAGCAAGGCAACGATGCCTATGACATCCCATACTGGGGTGTGTAAACTACACCCCCCGACATAGAGCCTGCCACTGGTTTTGTAACTGAAATTTTACTAGAACACGGCCACACCTGTTCATCTACGTATTGTCTCGAGGCACTTTTGCACTACAACGGCAAGGCTGAGTGGTTATGACAGAGACAATATGGCCCAGGGGTCCCCAGCGCCCAGGCGGCACAGCAGGGGGTGAGCGCAGGGGGCCAGTGGGGGAAGCTTCACCTGCCACTCCCCATCGCTGCCCCTCACTAGCGTGACCGCCAGAACCATCCCCCCAACCCCGTCCGTGGAAAAACTGTCTTCCATGAAACCGGTTGCTGGTGCCCAAAAAGTTGGGGACCACTGATACGGCCCACAAAGCCTGAAATATTTCACCATCTGGCCATTTAGAGAAAAAGTTTGCTGACTCCTGTCCTGTAGTATCTGGGGGTGTTAACTGTTGCAACTAGAAGAGAGAAATCAATGGGAGGTATAAGAATTGAGAAAGTAAAACGATCGCTATTTGCAGATGATACCATGGTTTACTCAGAAAACCCTAGAGAATCAATGATAAAATAACTCAAGAGAATTCAGTAAGCAGCAAGGATATAAAATTAAATATATATATTCAATAACCTTTACATATGAGAAAAATGACCATATTAGAGGACATCATGGTGGATAACACCCCATTTACAAAGACCCAGGATTTGTAAACTCGACAAGAAATGTGCAAAATCGATGCAAAGAAAACGTCAAAACATCTCAAGAGACACAAAATTATATGTGAACAAATGGAAAGACATCCTTTGTTCTTGGACTGGGTGACTCACCATCATAAAGATGCCCATTCTTCCTAAGTGACTTTATCAACAGAGCGCAACGTTGTCTCTATCAAACTTTTTCATTGAACTATAGCTGATTTACAATATTGTGTTAGTACAGGTGTACAGATATATATATATCTGAATCACTATATATATTTTTATATATTCCTTTTTGGATTCTTTCCCATTATAGGTTATTACAAGATACTGAGTATAGTTCCCTGTGCTATGCAGTAGGGCCTTATGGTTTATCTATTTTATATATAGCGGAGTGTATATCAAATTTTTATGGAGCCAGCAAGTTGATACTAAATATGGAAAGTAAACATGCACTAACTGTTACAAAAACACTGAAAAAGAAAGGTAGGGAAGACTGTTATTTATTGTCAAAACATACCATCAGGCCTCCACAACTAAAGGAGTTGGGTGCTGGCGCGTGAATAGACAAGTGCGTCCATAGCCTGGGACAGGAAGCCCAGAGCAGGTGCAAGTACAGGTGGAAAGGTGGTGTCATCCCAACTACTGGACAAAGACGGGCTTTTCAATAAATGGTTCTCCACTGAGATTTTGTCTGTCTGTCGAATAGGCTGAGTGATCATCTACAGTTGACCAATATTTCCTGTCGGGGAGCATCACCCATTCCAGATCCGCGCTCAGCCACCACGCCTCATTCCTTCACGGCGATGATGGACTTGGTGTGCCGTGCTGCGTTCAGGATGGTTTCATCTAGTCTCACAAGTAAAACGGGCTGAATTTCTCCCGAGCGCCGTCTCTGCCTGGTTTTAGTACAGGGTTCCTGACTGCACAGAATTAGCTGCCCCTTCCCTCCTTTTCCGTGCTCTGGAATGGCTCTGGAATGGTATTTTCTGTCCCTTGGAGGTTTACCTAAACTTTGCTTCTGAAACAAGTGGACCAGATACCAGAGAGGCAACAGTCTGAGCAGCAGCCACCCTGGTCAGTGCCCCCTCAGCTCCTGCAGCCGGAAGGCTGGAGGCTCCACCGTCCAGCCCTGCCCCAGCCAACCCGCAGCCCCGGAGGCTGCTGTGTGCTCAGGCTTCTGCCTTGTCTTTCTTGTTTTCTCCCCACATTCTTTCAGTTAATTTTGTTGCATATTTTCTGCCTTCTTCATTTCACATGAGGATGGCACTTTCGTTTCAGATGTGTGGGTTTCTCTGTCGTTGGGTGTCGGGGGCAGGGGGGACACGGAGCTGCTGACTGGCGTCCGGCTTAAACGGAGGTCCCAAAGTGACATCACACCACACACGATTCACGAGGAACCCCCCCGGAAAGGGACGCAGCCTTGCAGCCTCAAACGAGACAAAGCCACAACTTAGCCATTAAAGTATAACTCAGAGAAGAAACGTCGCAGCACTCAGGAAAACATACAATAAACGCTCGACAAAGATCTTATTCAAGAGGGAAGCACTGAGATATTAAACCAGCCTAAGACGTGTCTGAGGCACTAGGTGCTCACAGGCAGCTGGGATAAGATTGCTGCGTTAGATGCAAAATTGAAATCCCCCTGGATGATCCCTGAGCAGCCCTGTGCCCACATGACTTGAAAAGGAGGTGCCACCCAACTTTTCACTTTATTTCAAAATTCTGGACAACTTTCTGACACAGAGGTGCAAACACCAGGGTGGTGACTTTGCCATAGGATTTAGACTTTGTGCTGGCTTTTCGGAGCCAGAAACAAACCCAAGCCTCACATAGGCCCCAGCTGCACCTCTGCCCTAAACAGTGTGGCACTGGTGACCACATCTCATCGCAAAGCCCGTTATCACTCACCCACCCCAAACCCCAGTGAACTGAAAGTCGACCCTGGGTGACACCCCTGTCCACTGGAACGTCTCCAGAACCAGACAGACTGCGTCATTTGTCACTGTCATTCCTGTGCGGCTCCCGGGAGGTGTCTGGTCCCACGGTCCTCACGTCTTTGAGCCGCAGATGGAAAGTCCAGTGTCTGCCTGGATCTCATCCCAGTGGGCTAGTCACGAGTCTGTGAATATGCCGACACCCAGTGTTTCTTGGTGGGGGGGGGTGCTGGGACCTATGAAACGTTTGGGAGGTTCTATGGTTAACAAAAGGCCCAACTTTCCTATACGTTGACTCGCTCTTTCCCTCCCAGCGTTTGGGTCAATCGCCAGGACACGAAGCGGACCCCGAAGGCAGGGTGTGAAGAGCCCCGTCTGCGAGTCCTTCCCACCCACCCCGGGGGCCAGCCCGGAGCTGGCAAGTCTGGACAGCACTTGGCACAGTTTCTGCGCCACTTCAGAGATGCTTTACCTACAAATGGAAAACCTTCGCATCCCCTTCCACCGGTCTGGAGGATTCTCCGAAGCACTGTCACTCTCAGAATCTAAGATGAGTCTGGGCCACTGAGGCTCAGATTCCTGTGCCCCTCGGACACTGACCCAACCGAGACACTGCACGTTGTAACGCCAGGTTTTCTTAGATTGCGGTAAAATCTGTGTAACAAGAAAACTCACCATTTTAGCCACTCTGAAGTGCACAATTCTGCGGCACAGTCACGTGGTTGTACGGCCATCACCACCATCTCCAGAACTTTCACATCTCCCCACACTGACGCTCTGCCCCACCCCCAGCCCGGCTCCGCCATCTACGGCCTCCTCCAGGGACCTCCCACGTGGACTCGCGCAGGACTGGTCCTTCTGTGACCGGCTTGTTTATTTAGCACCACGCCCTCAGGTGCATCCGTGTTGAAGAACGTGTCAGAATTTCCTTCCTCTTTAAGGCTGACTAATATTCCACTGCACGTACCCACCGCCTTTGCTTATCCGTCATCGCCTGGCGGCATCTGGGCCGCTTTCAGCTCCCGGCTCCCGAGGACGATGCTGCTGTGAACAGGGGCCCCAGCGAGACGTGAGCACACCTTCGGGAAGGAAGGCGTCTAGAGCAAGGAGGAAAGTTCACGGCCTCCTTTCCCTGCAACACTGCCTGGGAGGAAGGAGGCGTGTGACGGGGCGGACCTGCCGCCCGCTCAGAGCTGGGAGTCTTTCCAGAATGAGGATGCTGCCTGTGTTCTCACTGGCCCTCCTGCGCTGGCTTCGAGCGCCTCACCTGGGAAACCCGCGGTTCCCGTGCTGCTGGGATTTGATCTGAATGGGCACCTGCCTCCCTCCCTGGCCCGTGCCCACGCCCAGCGGGGTCTGATGGCCGAGAGCCCGGGGGCTGGTGCCGCCCATGGCGGCCGTGGCTGTGACCCTCAGACAAGGAAAGCGAGCTCTGGCCTCCACAGGCCTCGCGTCTTATCAGGAGCCGGCCGCGGCGCCCCAGGAGGCGGCCCTGCAGGCTGCCGGCCCAACACCCTCCCTCGGGGCTCTACGGTGCCCCTCTGCCGGGGGTCTGGGCAGAAGCAGGTGGGCGGTGCTGGGTCCACCTCGGGACCGTCAGCAGACCGTATCCATCCTTCTTAGAGCCTCAGCTCAGCACTGACCAGGGAGAGGTGATGTCACCAGTGGCCATGCGGCCCAGGTGACTGAGCGCAGACACCTCACGGGGCTGGGCAGCGGTGGCCGCGAGGGCCCCTGCCGGCCCTGCTCCGCCCTCCCGGCCGACGCCGACTGCGCCCCACTCTCTGCGCTGGGCGACTCCGTGATTCGGGGGTCCACACCTGCGTTTCTGGAGGACACGTGGGCCCTCCCCCGGGCAAGCTGCAGACTCGGTGCGTTCCCCCGCCACGGCCCCCGGCAGCGGGAGGGGGCAAGGTGGGTGCTGTGCCACCAGCCCTCGCTCAGCATCTCCCATTTCAGAGGCTGCACAGACCCATGACACCCCACTAACAGCGGTCCAAAGACCAAAGAAATGTTCAGGGTTTGAGCACATAAAATGCCTTCTCAAAAAAGATTTTACGAGATTAGTCACGACCAAAAACAACCTTAATTTTAACTCCTAAGGCAGAAATTTGAAAAAGAAAAAAGACCATAAAATGCTGTTTGCCGAGTCATATGGATTCAATATCAGATTGACGTTCCGGTCCAGAACCATCACGCCAAATACTTCTGCACATGTGGGGCCGTCTTTCAAATATGCGTCGCAAACATTTGTTTGTTTTCTCTCTCTCCCTTTTTAGTCCGACAAGACTTTTGTGTTTTTTTAAACATGGTACATGGAAAATGAGATCACTTTTCCAAGTGGAAAAAAGAATTTGGCCCCCAGCGGAAGGCTGCACCTTTTTAAGGGGAGAAACAACCACATCCACGTTCAATTACTGGCGGTCACAGGCCCTGCACCTGCCACTGCAGGGCCTGCCACTCGCTCTGCCCCCCACGCCGCTGCCCCGGCCCCTCTTCAGGGATCAAGGCAAACGGGGGGGAGAAAGCGGAACTGCCTTTTGCCAACCCTTGAATATCCTGATCTCTTCCAGCCCGGGCAGAAAAAATAGCCAGCGTGTACTTCAAAGATTCCTCGTCAAGGTCACGGCAGAGGAAAAAGAAGAGGGAAAAAGGAACAATTCCAACGGCCCCTCTCACCGCCCCTCCCTGGAATGAAGGGAAGTTGGGAGCTGCGCCCTCCCCTGAGAGCCGTTGCCACGGTTACAGAGCAACACCGCAGGGCCAGGGCCGCCAGTCACGCGAGCGAGCGAGGGGCACCGGGCCTGTCGGGCAGCCGCTCGGCCCTGCTGGAGCCAGATCACTCGCGGGCCTCGCAGCGGGGCCTGAGTGCGTGCGAGGCGCTCCTGCTGGGAGCGGATCGCTGGCTGTTTATAGATCCCACAAACAGTAAACTTGGCCTTGGGCTCCTGCCACGGAGCGGCTACGGCACTTGAAAGCAGTTCTCGAAAGATGCAGCTGGCTGACAGGGGCAGGACCACAAGGGTGGAGGCAGGTGCGGACCCCCAGGCCCTGGGAGCTAGACCCTCGTGCTAGCGCGGCCCCTGCTCCGGCCATCAGCTGCCCAGGGCCCTCCAGGTCCTTCTCTCCAGGTGAGCGACTTGGCTGTGGCACAGACACCTGGGCGGTGGAGGTGCCTGGGCGGTGAGCTCGGCCCTGGGCCCTCCCAGCCTCCCTGTGGCTGGTGGGAGTGGAGCCCAGACCCGGACACAGAACGTGGCCACTGCAGACATCTCTCTTCCTTCCCTGGGGGGACGCAGCTATTCCAAAAGCACCTCACCCAAGTGCTGCCTTTTCAGCTGTGTGACCTTGGACAAGCCAAGGGGCAGAGCAGGGCCTGAGTGACCACAGCGATCGCTGACCAGTGAGCCCCGCACAGTGACCCTGGACGGTCAGGGGCTCCTGGTGGGCAGCTGGGGGGCTGTGGGGGACAGTCAGGGGTTTCACAGTGGAGAGTTCTGGGGGTCGAAAAGCCACGGCGAGGCCATGCCCAGCCAGGCCCCAGGCAGCTGAACTGCCTTCAGGGGTGGAGCCAGGAGCTGGGGGTTTCTGACCCACAGGGAGAGCGCTGAGTGGACAGAAAGCACAACATTGCGGGCCACGGTGGGACACAGCCTGGGCGTGGCACTGCCCTGGGGCCGCTCGGTGCGCCGTCAGGCCGGCGGGGAGTGTGGGCCAGCGGGAACGAGGCAGGGTGCGGGCTGGCGGCCGCCGGGAGTTGGGGAGCAGGCTGCCCTTCCCGGCTGCGTCCACCTGCGGGCCAGCTCCCACGAAACCTCTTGCACTTTTATTTATGTCCGTCGAACCCCTGAAAGAAAAGCCACGGCCAGGGAGTTTGGGAACAACGGGATCGGCGGTCACAACAGAAGGTGAGAAAGCGTGACTTCTCTGATCACAAAGACCCAAGCGGGCGACAGAGCAGCCCGTGCAGCAGCCTGCTCCGCGGGGGCCCGGAGAGGTGTGGCTGCAGGCGTGAGCACATCAGGGATTCTCCCCGGCGCCGTCGAGCCGGGGATCCTGGGGCTGCGCAGCCCGGATCCCCGGACACACGCCCGTCGGCCCCACCAGCGCCATTCCTCAGCAGCCGGGGACCAAGGGGCCGGGCGGCCCGCCACCCCTAACAGCCACCCCGAGACCCTTGCTCCTGGGCCGCCCGGCCCCCGCACCCCTGCCGGCCCTGCTCCGCCCCCCCGGCCGACCGCGCCCCACTTTCCGCGCTGCGCGACTCCGTGATTCGGCCACGCGTGCTCGGGGGTCCACACCTGCGTTTCTGGAGGACGCGTGGGCCCTCACCTGCGCGCCCGGCACCAAGGGGCAGAAACCGCAGCAGGGAGCCCCCGTCCACGACCTGCCGGGAGCCGACACCCTCGGGCCCCCCGGCGACTTCTCCCAACCAGGGGAAGGGGTTTCGAGGTCTTTCTTTAGAAGAGCGACGGCCTGAAGGTGAGAAAGTCTCCGCTCCTGTTCCCAGTGGGTCACTTGTGGTCCCTGAGAACTTCCCGGCAATTGTGCTGGCTTTTTCCAGAAACCAGGCCAGCACGGGTTGGCACGGGTCGATGGCCTGCTGAGTGTCTACAAGGCCGCTCTCACGCCATTTCCGCGGGGTCCGTGGGTGCCACGGGGTCCAGGCTGCCCGGGTCACCTTCACAGGCCCAAGGCTGGCGGTGGGAATGGGTGAAACCCCTTCACCTCGGAGACTCAGCACATCTGCCCGTTGGCCACCCCCTCCCCTGAGGATTTTTATTGTTTTAACCTTAGGATCCTGCTCCAGCCTCGAACTCAGAAACCAAACACAATCCAATGAGTCTGAGCCTCCCCTCCGGCTCCTTTTAACTTCCTTTGGCATCCAGATTAAGCACGGATGCAAGGCTTCTGTGGGGGCACAGGGCGGGCCAGCACGGGCTCTGTCCCCTCCCCGAAGTCAGCCCACGTTACTCAAACAGGAGTGAGCCCCAGAAAGGCCACGGGGACCCCAGGACGCTCAGGGCTGTCTGGGTCAGAACGAGGAGGAGCTGGGGTCTGCAGCCTGGGGCGGGGGCTCTGGGGGAGCAGAGAACAGGTAGCAGAAATCCTTTTTATGGTCTGCTGTGGCCCCTCCCCCAGCTGCCTGGGGACAGTCTGCCTGGCGGGATGACAGAGGCAAGGGCGTAGGGCCGACAGCTGAGCTGCGCGTCGCGCACTCACCCCTCCCTGCCCCCCTCCACAGTCTCATGCCAACCCCAGGCCAGGGCTCCTTCCGAGGTGGCCCTTTCTAAAGGGGAGCCCTCACCAAGGAGGCAAACCCACCGCCCAGCCCCTGCCCTCTGACCCTCCCTCCTGCCCCCAGCACCCGGCTGCTCAGGGACAGAGCGCACAGGGACAGGAGACCGCCTGGGAGACGCCCGGCAGGTGGGGCAGCACAGAAAAGAGACCAAGGATGAGACAAGCGTGAATTTACATAAATATATTTAAGGAGATAAGGAAATAGATTAGCAAAATCAAATAAGAAGAAGAAATAGTACAAGCAAATCAAGGGGAACTATTTATTAGGTATGAGAATGTAAGGAAGAAAGAAAACATTTGGGGGTGTGCTGTGATGGGTACCAACCTGGAAGATCAGTCCTGAAGACAGCAGAGAAGGGAAACCAGACAGAACACAGAAGTAAGACCAGTAGATGGGAGATACTGCCCAGGAATAGCTGGGTAAAGGCGGCTCCAGAGGTAGAACCAGTAACGGAGAGGGACAGTATTTGATGCAATGATGGAAAAAAAAATCCAGATTAAAGAAGAAAGACCTCAGATGGAAAGAACTTGGAGCACCAAGCAGACAAAACAAGACGAAAGACACATTACAGTGAAATTCAAGAATATCAAGGCCAAGAATGTCAGGCTCACGAAAGCTCAAGAGGGAGCCAGAGCGGAGCCACTGTAGAGAACGAGCCTCGGACCCCATCAGCGGCACCCGTGCCGCAAACAATGGGACAGTATTTTTGAAGGCTGAAGGAAAAACTTTGAACCTAAAATTCTATACCCCACCGAACTGTTATCCAAGCATGAAGGCGCGGGGCGAGATGCAGGAAGATTTCACATCAAGACCCTCAGTGAAAGCACTGAGGGGAGGCCCTCAAAACAAGAAGCACATCTGGGGGCTGCGAGGAGGGTGACCCACATCCTGAACCTCAGAGGGGCCTTAAAAAGTCAGGAACACAGACCAGATCTGTGCCGTCCAGGGTTCAACTTCTGGACAAAGTCCTTGTGTCCGTGTGGGGTCCGGGGGCCTGGACGGATGCGGGCCTGTCGGGGAGACGCCAGCCCTGCTAAATCTAGGGGGTCAAAGAGAAACCTGCTTGGAAAGACCTGCTCTGAAGGTGATCCTCCGAGAACAAAAGCAGAGTGTGTGACTTAAACTAGCATGAGAAAGCTCAGTCAGAATGGGGAGCTAGAGAGAAGAAAAAGAAACCAAGGAAAGTGCAGTCAATAGAAAACACAAAATATGAGGGCAGAAATTAGCCCCCAAACAAGAGTAATTACAAGACGAGTAAATGGGCTAGACTCGCCAACTGTAGGATCCCCCAACAAACACTGCAAGAGAGCCACTTCACAATAAAGGAAACCTGACACTGAAAGTACGAGGAGGGGTCCCAGCTGCAAGGACACCAGAAAGCTGGGCAGCTTGAACGTCTGGACTCCAGCGGGACGAGGGTTAGAGTTAAACGTGCAGGATGTGAGAGCCACGGGCCCCGGAGCCCCGGCCAGGCTTCCTGCTGGAGCGGCCGCCTGGAGCCAGGCTGGCGTGAGCTGCCAGCTGACGGCTCACAGAGCTGCTGCCCCCGGCTTTCCCCAGGTTTCAGGCGTCCGCGTGTCCCCGCCGCCACTGCAGCCCTCGCTTCCGCTCTGCCGGGGGATCGAGCTGCGTCATGGTTCTGCTGGAATCCACCCGGCGTCTGTGCTCGCAGACTCTTCTGGGGGGTTGGGGCGGGGGGAATGCGCTGTCCTCAGTGACCGCAGGTCTGGGCCTTATCTCCCTGGGGGACAAGCCTCCCCCCACAGTGTCTGGTCCACCGCCTTCTCCCTCCACCCCTCCTGGAGGGGCCTTGGTCACGGCCTGGTCCATGCGGAGGAAGTGGAACTGGGGAGGGCCAGGGTGCCGGGGCTGTCCTCACTCCCCGCCGCCACGCCAAGGACAGGCAGGTACATGTGGATCCCCGGTTGGAAGCCCCCTCCCCTGAGGCACCCCCTCGTGGCCTTCCAGCCTCCACCTTCTTGTCTCTGAGCCCAGACTCTCCTGTCCTGGGTGCAGAATTTCACGGAGGCGAACACCTGGTCCTTCTCATCCTCTGTGCTGGTCACCCAGCGGGGACTTTCAGGCTGGAAACTCAGTCCTGGGCTCTGGGAAACCTTGTGGGTTACTTCCTTGATGATTTCCTCCCCTGTGGTCTTTCGGGAGCTCCAATTATGCAGGTCCCATGGGGCCTGGCAATTTCCCCCACTTCCCTCTGTTATTCTCTGCTTATTCTTCACTTACGCGTGGGAGGACCCTAACTCCAGACCCTTCTATGGATTTCTAGGTGTTGCTCTCATGCTTTTAATTTTTGAGTTCTTTTAAGATCTCTGAATGGTCGCTTTTACAGCTACCTGTGTCCCCTGTGTCCGAGGGGCTCAAGGGCCGTATGGTCTGCCTGTCTGGTCATCTCCACTTTGCACGTCGGTCTCCTCCAGGCTGACTCTCCTCCTGGATCCTGTGTTTTGCTCCATCAGCCTCTTTCCCGGAGGGCCCAGGATCCCTGTGTGAGCTGGATTTGAGGAGCGGGCTCGGGACGGCCGACAGGAGGCCCTTCCTCTGCTGAGCGCCCAACCCCAATTACTGCATATGCTCAGAACCAGAATGTGAGGGTCACGCTCAAGGGGAAGGCAAGAAACAGATGCCACCTCTGAGGTGACACAAACAGCGGCGTGATCAGGTAAGGGATGCAAAGCAGCTAATACGACCCTCCTCCATGAGATAAAGGTAGCACTTTGAAATGAAAACAACAAAAAAGATGAAAAGTCTCAGAAGAGAAACAGACACTCTGAAAAAAGAACCAAATGAGAATTTTAGAACTGAGAAATAAAATATATGAAGTAAAATTTCCACTGGATGGGCTTAATGGCAGAATGGAGGTGACAGAGAAAAGGGTCAGTAAAGACAGATAATAGGAAGTATCCAGCCTGAGAGAGAAAATATTGGAAAAAAGTGAAGAGAGCCTCAAGGACCTGTGGGACAGTGTGAAAAGGCCTAACACCTGGGCCAGTGGAGTTTCTGAAATAAAAGAGAAAGAGGTTGGGGAAATAAAAATATTGGAAGAGTATGGCTGAAAACTTTCCAAATTGGTGAAAGACATAAATTTCTAGATTCAGAAAGCTCAGCGAACGCTAAACAGGACAATCCAATAAACCCACTCCCAAGCACATCAAAATTAAGCATCAAAAGTCAATAGAGATACTGAAATGGAATACTAATAAATATTACTAAAATCAAAAAGAAGGCAGAAAAGATGGAAACAAAAAATAGAAAAAGTATGAAATGGTGGACTGAAATCCAATAATATCAATGATTACTCTAATATAAATGGCCTCACACACCAATTTAAAAAAAAGATACTGTCAGACTGGACTTAGAAAAACAAAAAACAAAAAAAGGTCCAAATATGTACTGCCAACAAAAGAAAGATGTACATTAACTATAATAATACAAATGGACTAAAAGTAAAAAGATGAAGCAAGACGTGCCAAGGAAACGTTAACTAAAAGAAAGCTGGAAAAAAAAAATAAATAAATAAAAATAAAAAAATAAAAGAAAGCTGGAGTGGCAATGTTAGCATTAGACAAAGCAGACTTCAGAGCGAGGACAATTACCAGGAATAAAGAGGCATTTTATATAACGATAATGATAGAAAGGTCAATTCATGAAGAAAAGATAATAATCCTAAGTGCGTTTGCAACATACAACAGAACTCCAAAACACATAGAGCAAAAACTGGTAGAACTTAAAGGAGAAATACAAAATTCCACAATTATACCGGAAGATGTCTTTCGGGTTAAGACTAGACAGAAACTCAACAAGGATATAAAAGCCATCAACATCATCAACCCACATGTTGTGACTGATGCTTACAGAACACCTCACCCAAGGACGGCAGTCTGGTGGGGGCCCCTTCCTGGCTCACAGATAGCCGTATCCCACGTGGTAGAAGGGGCGGGGGACTCTCTGGGGTCTCTTTTATAAGAACACAGATCCCATTCAGGAGGGCTCCACCCTCATGACCAAATCACCTCCCAAAGACCCCACCACCAAACACCATTGCACTGGGGGTTAGGTCTCCAATCTAGTATGAATTTGAGTTATATTAATTTGGGGGGGATACAAGTATTTGGTCCATAGCAACAATCAATGAAACCAATAGCTGTGTCTTTGAAAAAAATCAGTAAAATGAATAAACCTCTAGCCCAACTGACTAAGAAAAAATAAGAGAAGATGCAAATTACCAATGAAATGAGAAAGGAGACATAGTCACAGAACCCACAGACATTAAGAAGGCAACATGAAGCCCATGGTGCTAGACTGCAGAGGCTGGGAGACGGCTGGGAGGTGCTGCGGGGCCTGGGAAGCCACATTCTGTGGAGGGGAGGGGGTAATGGGAGAAGACTGGGCCCAGGTGCCGCAGGGCCCTTGTAGGGGGAGGGGGCGGCCTCCCGGCCTACCCGACAGCCCTGTGTGGGAGTGGGCTGGTAGGATGAGTAGGCCGGCTGGTGGTGGGCCCAGCGGGGCCCTGAAGGGCTGCCTGCGTGCTAGCGGCCCCTGCTGGGTACATGTGAGCTGGAGGGATAGAGGAAAGAGCTCACCACCCCGAGGCCGGGGGTACGGCGGGGTCCCTCCTCTTACTTTTCCTTCTCCTTATGACTTTTGGAACCAAGTTCGTGTTTCACATTCTCACAGAAGGATAGTAAGTGAAATCAACAAAGATAGGAAAGGACCCCCGGAACGTCACACTCTCGGAAGACCAGTCACACCCAAACGGAGGGGTTCTCTGCAAGACGACAGGCCAGTGCTCTTTGGGAAGTCAGTGTCACAGAACCCCAGGGTAGGCCAAGGAACGTTCTAGATTAAAGGAGGTGAGAGAGGCAGGACAGCTAAACACGTGACAGGTTTCCTGTGGGCACAAACGGGGCACTGGGACAGTGTGGGAGCTGAGTCGGCTATGGACACAGTCACAACACGGCCTCAGAGCCCTTGGTCCGGCATCTGTGCCCAGGCCGTGGGGGGCATCCTGGTTTAGCAAATGCACCGAGGCCTCTAGGAGTAAAGGGCATCACGCCTGCCACGCACCCTAAATCGGGTCAGAAGAGAAAATGAGTGAAGAGAGAGGGCAAGTGCTAACACGGAAACGTCTGGGAATCTGAAAAATTCTTTGTACCGTTCTGTCAACTGTTTTGTAAGTCTGAAATCACACCAAAATAATAAAAGAAGAAAGAGGTTTAAAAAAAGCAAAGAAAAGGGCAACTTGGGAAAACCATGAACAACTTTGTACCCATAAAATCAAAAACATAGATGAAATAGACCAACTCTTTGAAAGATACAAACTACTAAAGTTCACACTAGAATAGATAACCTGAATAGTCCTTTATCAATTAACAAAACTGAATTCATAGTTTAATCTTCTATGATTAAAACTATGATTTGAATTATTAAACTTCTAAAGAAAACTCCCAGACCAGTTGTTTTCTCTGGTGAATGCTAATAAGCATTTCAGGAGGAAATACTATCAATTATACACAATCTCTTTCAGAAAAGAAAAGAGAGGGGAACAGGCTCAAATAGCTTTATGACGCCTCCACTAGCACGACACCACAACCAGACGAGAAAAAAACAAAAATGTTTCTCATGAACATAAACACAAAAATCCCCACAAATATTACCAAATTTAATCCAGCAATATATAAATAAGATCTATCCTGGGTGTGCAAGGTTGGGTCAGCATTTGAAAATCGATTAATGTAATTCACAATATTAACAGACTCAGGAAGAAAAATCATGATCATCTCATTACACGTAGAAAAAGCATCTGACAAAACTAATCCATTCATAATAAGAACTCTCAGAAAACAAGGAATAGAGGGAAATCTCTTAATCTGATATAAGGCATCTATAAAAAAAAAACAAGCAAAAGACTGAAGTTTTCTCCCTCAGGTTAGGGAAAGGCAGAGGTGTTCTCTCTCACCTCATCTACTCTATGTTGCAAGGGAAGGCCTAGGAGTGCAATAAGGTAGGAAAAAAAAAGCATGGAGCTTGAAAAGTAGATAAAAGCTGTCTCTATTCTCAGAAAACATGATGATCTATGTAAAAATTCCCACAGAATCTACAAAAAAGCTCCAAGAATTACTGATGAATTCAGAAGGGTCACAGACAAAAAGTCAACCTAGAAAAATAAATTGTATTTCTGTATACTAGTCATGAAAATAGAAATTAAACAACGGCTCCACGTACAATAGCAATACAAATGTTAATAGAAGATACTAAGGTATAAATCTAACAATATACACAGGCTCTTTAGGCTGAAAGCTATAAAACGCTGATGAAAGTAATAAAAGACCTAAATTAATGGGAGACACTGTTCATGAATTGGGAGAGTAGTGCTGTCAGGCTGTCAATGCTCCCCGAACTGATCTGCTGCTATAACACAATCCCAGCCAAAATTCCAGCCAGAATTTCTATAGCTGTCAACAAGCCAATTCTAAAATTTATGTGGAGGGACTTCCCTGGTGGTCCAGGGACTAAGACTCGGCGCTCCCAATGCAGGGGGCCCAGGTTTGATCCCCGGTCAGGGAACTAGATCCCACATGCTGCAACTAAGAGTTCGCATGCCACAATGAAGATCCCGCACGTGGCAACGAAGATCCCGAGTGCCGCAACTAAGACCCAGAGCAGCCAAGAAAATAAATAAATATTAAAAAAATTAAAATAGGGCTTCCCTGGTGGCGCAGTGGTTAAGAATCCACCTGCCAATGCAGGGGACACGGGTTCGAGCCCTGGCCCGGGAAGATCCCACATGCCACGGAGCAACTAAGCCCGTGCGCCACAACTACTGAGCCTGTGCTCTAGAGCCCGTGAGCCACAGCTACTGAGCCTGCATGCCACATCTACTGAAGCCCGTGCGCCTAGAGCCTGTGCTCCACAACAAGAGAAGCCATCGCAATGAGAAGCCCGCACACCGCAACAAAGAGTAGCCCCTGCTCGCCACAACTAGGGAAAGCCTGCGTGCAGCAACAAAGACCCAATGCAACCAAAAATAAATAAATTAATTAAAAAAAATAATAATAAAATAAAATAAATAAAATTTATGTGGAGAATTGGGAGATTAGGATCGACATACATACACTACTATGTTAGAATAGATAACTAATGAGAACCTACTGTAGGGAACTCTACTCAATGATCTGTGGTGACCTAAATGGGAAGGAAATCTAAAATAGAGTGGATATATATGACTGATTCACTTTGCTGTACAGCAGAAACTAACACAACATTGTAAAGCAACTATACTCCAATAAAAATTAATTTAAAAAATAAAAAATAAAAGGCATAATACTTGAACTCTCAAAAAAATGAAATAATATTTATGTGGAAAGACAGAGAAACCAGAATAGCCAAAACAATTCTGAAAAAGGACAACAAAAAACAGGGGCCAATTCACACTGTCTGATTTCAGGACTTATTATAAAGCTATATTAATTAAGACAGTGAGCGACTTATTTGTGAGAGGTCAGACACACAATCTATGCACCAGGACAGAGAGTCCAGAAACAGACACAAAAATGTGGCCAACTGATTTTTTACGAAGGTGTAAAGGCAATTCAGCGGAGAAAGGATCACCTTTCAAATAAATGGTTCTGAAAGAACTGGAATTCATAGGCAAAAAAAATAAATCTTGACCTATGCCTCCCACTTAACACCAACTTAACTAAAAATGGATTACAGACTTCAGTGTAAAACTTAAAACTGAATGTAAGAGTATAAAACACTGGACTCAAACATAAAAGAAAAATCTTTGTAACCTTAGGGTAGGTAAAGAGTTGTTGCATGTGACACCAAAATCATGACCTATTTAAAAAAAATGGATAGATTGGACTTTGTCAAAGTTAAATACTTTCACTCTCTGCAAGGCCTTGTCAAGAGAATGAAAAGACAAGCCAGGTTGGGAGCAAATACTACAGAACCTACATACAACAGAACCTACATACAACGAGGACACTCGTCCAGAACATTTATATGAGCTCTAAACTCAACAGTAAGAAAGCAAACAACCTGATTTTTTTTTCTTTTTTTTTTTTTTAGTGGACAAAGACTTGAGCAGACAGTTACAAGGAGGATCTATGGATGGCAAATAGACACATGAAAAGATGCTCAGCATCCTTAGTCACGAGGGAAATGCAAACTAAAACCATAGTGAGCGTCCAGCTATTAAAACTGCTTTGAAATACTGTGCAAACCAGGGACTTGCAGCAGCTGGTACTCCCGTTCCCTGCTGGCGGGACGCGTCGGCACAGCTACCTTGGAAAGCAGAGTGGCAATTTCTTACAAAGTTAAGCACACACATATGTAGGTATCATCCAAACAAAAGGAAAACCTATGTTCAGAGAAAAACCTGTGTGTGAATGTTTATCACAGCTTTACTCAAGTCAGCACATCCTGGAAACAACCCCGATGGCCTCAGCAGTTGGGTGGGCAAGCGCTGTGAGACGCCCACAACATGGGTGATGGACACTCAGCTGGAGGACGTAGCAGCGGAGCCTGGGGGCGGGTGTGACTGCAAATGGACAGCAGGAGGGAAACTTGGGGGCGGAGGAATTGCTCAGTGTTGCTCACCCTATACTCCCCAAAAGAACTCAGTTAGGAAATGTCCCGTGCAGCACAGGACACCCGAACTCCAGCCAGGGTCAAGTGATCAGAGTGTCTTCCGGCCGGACAGGCCTGAACTCATGGCTCCTGCAGGCACGTTGTCCCGTCCCCACTGAACTAGACGGCCCTGCAGCCCAGCTTAGACGGAGGATGAGCCCCGGGCGTGGCACCGACCACACACCCAAGGTCGGTGCTTCCAGAACCACGTCTGCCCTCATCCCCCACTCCCACGCCTCCTCCACCCCTCCCAGTGCCTGTACCAAGGTGCTCACTGGCAGCAGCTCTGCTGGGTCCTGGCTTCCCCGGGGGAGCCTCCAAACATGGACCAAGAGACTGGGCGTCCAGTCCCACCCCAACGGGGACCCTGGGCAAGCCCCTAACGGCTCCAATTCTTGGTCGTTTCATGTTAAAATCACAGATGTTAGACCACAGTCACTCTTTTTTTTTTTTTTTTTTTTTTTTTTGCGGTACGCGGGCCTCTCACTGCCGTGGCCTCTCCCG
>NC_041221.1:15785642-15826323 GCF_002837175.3 Physeter macrocephalus | reverse complement strand
CTGCTGTGGCCTCTCCCGTTGCGGAGCACAGGCTCCGGACGCGCAGGCTCAGCGGCCATGGCTCACGGGCCCAGCCGCTCCGCGGCATGTGGGATCCTCCCGGACCGGGGCACGAACCCGTGTCCCCCACATCAGCAGGCGGACTCCCAACCACTACACTGCCAGGGAAGCCCCACAGTCACTCTTAACGTCTTTGTCAGCTCTAAATCTTATAGGAATTGATGACAGTTCATCTTCAAGAGACTGAAGATTGGAAATAAAACCTAGGATTTTCTTGTTATTGTTGCTTGGTTTGCTTATTTTGCTCTGTTTGGGAATATTTTTAACTTGAAAATTAGTCTCTAATCCCAAAGTTTGAGAATCACTTCTCTGGCAGTGCTGTGAAGGGCCCTTGTCATATAACCAACCCTGATTCCAATCAAAGGGAGCTTCCAGAAACATCCTGTGGCTACAGAGAACGTTGGATATGAAGGCGGCCGCTTCAGGAACTGCTGGACCTCATTCTCCAAAATGGAGCAGGCGGGTGGGCACCCTTCTGGCCCGGCCAGAGAGCCCAGTGGGCAGGGTGTGCACCAGGGCAGGCTGTGGTGCCCAGAGCAGATGGGCAGCAGACCCAGACCCCTCAGCCTCAGGACCTCTTCTTGAGAAAGTCCACCCGGCGGGTAGCTCCCCAGACGTCCCCAGGCCAGACACAGGACGCACCGCCTCCCCTGGCCCCAGGCCCCCAGGAGCTTGTGGGGACCTGGGAGTCAGGCCTGGTCATCCCATCCTGGGCTTCAGCCTCAGCCAGGACGCAGGGCGGCCGTCCACGCCCTGAGGCCCCAGGGAAGACTTAATAGTCCAGGCTTCGAGGCACACCCACGAGCAGAAAGGCCCAAGGCGCCCCCGCCCGGCCCGCCCCCCGTCCCCCACCCCCCGCCCGAAGGTAGGACAGCCTTGCGGTGCCGCAGCTCTGCACCCACTGGAGAAGCAGGGAGAGTGTGGCCCTGGGCACAGAGGTGAGGACAGTGCCCTGAGCACTAACTGGGAGATGGGCTGTGTGCGTTGGCTTCTGTATTTATAGCTCAGAACAAAGGTTTAAAAAAGATTTTATGGCTAAGATGTCATTTTAATTTTGAACATGAATACGAAAAAGAGCAATACGAGCTATCTTTTACCAAGAATAAAATTCAAACTGGCAGGACATTTTTCAGCTCCATGTTCACTAGCACTGACAGAAAAAACAGTTGCAAAGGAAAAATAACAATATTTAAGATTTGCTTCCTAAAACCCTGATGAATAACGAATATGGAAACACTTCCTGTACCGAAGGCACGACATCTCCAAAAGCTCGCTGCTCTGAGGCCCACACTCTGCTCCCGACGGCTCCAGGGCTGGGAGGGCCCCGGCTCCCCACACAGGAGACTCACACGTGAACCCCGGTGCCTGCAAGAATGTCGGTCCTCGCCTGTTCTTATCTCTTTAGACAGCAAAAGGCCCCTAAGCTCACAGATCCTCAAAGCACATCCAGACCCCTCAGCAGGGGCCGCGAGCTTGGGGGGCCGTGGGGCAGGGCTGGCGGGGCGCCGTGGCCAGGCAGATGGGAGAGCAGAGGGCTGCACGCGGTGCCCGCACGATGAGAAGGTGCAGCGAGGGGAGGGGACGGCAGGGCGAGGGCGGCCCGAGGAGACACGGGCAGGACTGCAGGAGCCGGTTGGCCACTGCTGACCGCAGCCGGAGCCCGGCCACCAGTCCCGCCACCTGTCGGTCCATCCTCTCTTCCTGGTCAGCGTTTGGCGCTTCTAGTAAAAAGCTGGAGTAACGTGGAGGGAGGCTGCCAGCCCCCGAGGGGCTTGGCTGAGGTGGGACAGAAAGGGCATCTCGTGGGCTCCCTTCCTCACGGCGGGGGCTGCTGGGCGGGAGGCGCTGTCGGGGCCGCGGGGGAAGTGGGGTGCTGCGGCCGCTGCCGTGCTCAGCCGCGTGTCTCCGCGGGCGGAGCGCAATGTGTCCCCTGCGAGAGGCGCTGGCCCGGGGGGCCGGGGACGTGAACGGGAGCTGACCGCCGTGATCCTTCCCGTCGTGCTGGCGAGGGCGCCGAGCCCAGAGCGACAGGTGCGGGAGGGGCTCCGGCCCACGGAGCAGCCTGGCTGCAGAGCAGCGCCTGGAGGAAGCCGATGGGCTCCTGCCCGGCGCAACTTCTCCCAGCGGAAGCGGCACCAATCCTGAGCCACGTCTGCCCCTCATCGGGTCAACCTAACAGACGCACCGAACGTCGGGGGTGCGGAGGGCATCGAGGATGCCGCTGGCTTCCCGTGGGGGCAGAGCTGCCCACCCAGCGGGGCTCTAGGGCCCGAGGCGGACAGGCAGGGAGACACGTGGGCCCGGCCTCTCCTGGCACGGCCAGGAAGCACGGCCCCAGGGTCACCTCGGCGGCCGGTTGAGGGGCAGCCTGCCACGGGCTCCTCTCCCTCGGCACCCACACTGTCCTGTGGAGGGACGGCCTGCACACCCCCAGCCCCTTGGAGGAGGGGCAGACCAGGGCCTGGGTCTCTCTAGCGGAGGAGGCCGCGGCACCCTCGCTCTGTGACTTGATCCAACCCAGGAAGCTCCACCTCCTCTTTTCTTGTTTAAGAAACTGACCCACGAGCAACGGGGTCAGGAAAAGCAGTTCAGAACCAGCCGGCCGGGTCTGTCTCAGGTGAGAAGCCCAGCCCCGGCGTGACGCCCAGCGTGTAGTACCAACAACAGGGCGGCTGGCTCGCCCGCTAGACCTGGGACGCACAATGCAGAGTCTTCTGTCCTCACTTTGAGCGGTAAAAAGCCCGCTCAATTTTTCATTAGGTTCTCCCGTTGACAAGTAAAACCAGAAAATGCAGAACGGAAAACGATTTTCAGATTTGAAGCTCATGGGCCTCGAGGTCACCGCCTGTGTTGCCCCCAGGGGTTCCTGAAGCCACACCCTGCAACCCTTCCTGAGGCTTAACTTCCCAGTGGCTGTAAGCGGTCACAACCTAGGCCCACGGGGACACGGCTGCACGTGACACGGGCGAGGGCTCACCTCCAGCAGCAGCCTTCCCTCCAGCACGGCAGACCCTCCACGCGGATCCCTGTCTCCTGGTGAGGGGGCACCGGCCGCCGGCTGCTGCAGGGCTGTCGGAGGAGAGCACAGTTAGTGACGGTTCCCTGACGTTTCTCCAACTTCCACCCACCCTCCGCAGGCACGCTGACCTGTGGTCTCCTCGCTGCCCAGACACCCAGGGCGGAGAGCGGGGCAGCTGGGTGGGAGCCGGGTGACATTCGGGGGGTCGGGCCTTCACGGCTGGGCCGCACCTGAGGACCCCGCCCCACTCTGCTCCCCCAGAAACTGCACTCCCCCTCCCCTCCTGCAAACCCCTTAACCCCCCTCCCCACCTCAGGGACCCCCGGGGCTCCCCAAAGCTCCCCTCTCAAGACCCAAGCGTGGGCAGGTCCCCAAACTGGACACCACTGGTCCTGGTAACCAATCACCGGCCGGGACCCCCACGTGCCCCTCACCCATCCCTCCCTCCTGGAGTCCCCGCCCCTCGCCCAGAGCGGAGCAGCCAATGCCCCCGGCGGGCGGGCGTCCCCTGCAGGCTCACGCTGCCTCTCCCAACCCCCCCCCCGTCTGGCCTCACGTCCACTTGGGGTGAAAAGCTCAGACAGACAGATGTGCAGGTCAGACAGACGGATGGCATCCACGTCCCAGCCCCTGGCGCTTGGTGGGGGACCCCCAACTCCGCGCTCAACATCATCGGCACCTGGGAATTATGGGGGCCGCTGGGGGCTGCTGAGGGCACAGGCATTAAAGGGGGTCCCGGCCAGGACCGGGCCTGGCGCTGATGCCTCTTGGGAGGCCGGGAGGGCTGTGCCTACCGTTTCCCTCATTTAGGGGAAGTGTCAATGCCACCAAGGGCCCTGCAGGCGGTCCCTGACTCGTCTGGTTTGGGGGTAAAATATAACCACAGCACGGGACTCTCCAGCATTTCTCTTTCAAAACCAGCAAGCTGTGCTGAACTTTCCCTCCAGGGCACATCCGCTCCCCCAGGCGCTGGTCAGAAATGCAGGGTCCCAGGCCCCAGGACAGCAGGCCCCCGACGTGCTCTCCAGGTTGGGCCAGGACCACTGTGGACCGAGACCCCTCACACACACAGACACACACACACAGACACACACACACACACACACAGACACACACACACACACAGGCAGTGGCCAAGGTGACCCTTCATTTACACCCCTGACGCCAGGCTCAGGGCATCCACAGGGGCAAAGGGCACGATGCAGAGGCCCCTGGACAGAGCCCCTTGGTGGCCCTGCCGTGGCCTTCAGTCTCCGCCGGCCTCTCCGTCCCTCCCTCTCTCAGAAGCTTCATCGCCTGCCTCTCCTGCGCTAGGTAAAACAAGAAACGAACCCATTTCCTCGAGGGAAAGCAGGTGTGTTCTGGGAAACACGACAGGCACACCCGGGTCCCTGGGCAGAGATGCAGACGCCGCTGTGTGTGCGGCAGACGCCCAGGCCTCCCTACCCAAGCGAAACCCGCCAGCAGCCAAGCTCCCCTCGAGGCTGCTGGTTTTCAAGGCAGTGAGACAGCTCTGAGCAGAGAAGCCAGAGGCGTTAACTAACGTTTAATCCATTTTGTGCTCCACTCTTTTCAGAAAGCTGAGAGGTGAATGCATGAAACTCATAGAGCTCGGATTAGTCAGACCCAGGAGGAGCCCACCGAGAGGCGCCACGTCCACGAGGGAACCTTCTGGCGTCAGAATGCTCCGAGCCTCTGACAGAGGGTCACAAAGACCCTGTGCTCTGCTCTCACGGGCTGAGAAAGCGAAAGGAGGGAAACGCCGACCGGCGGGGGCCCGGGTGCCACTCCCACCCCACCCCTCCCCGCAGCCCCCTGACAGCACAAGGCCACGTCTCCCAGCTGGGTGGGCAGAGCCCGTGGGGTCACAGCAGCGGGGCTGGGGGCAGGACCCCGCCTCGGTGCGCCCAGGGGCACTGCCACGGTCCAGACCGCCAAGGCCTGCCCGCCACACACGCCGCTGCACGGGCCGCCCCGGCCCCAGCCAGCTCCCCGCCCCCGTGCGCGCTGCGCCGAGGGGAGGGGGACGTCGGCACGGGGCTTCCCTGCTCTCCGGGCCCGCGGACGCCGAGCGGGCTGTGCTGCCGCCCACGGCCGGAGGCTGGGGAGCCCCAGGCGGTGACGTCACCGCGGCGGACGCGGTTCCCCGACCCCCGCCGGGACCCAGCCCCGCTCCGCGGCGCACAGACGGATGCGCTCAGTCGCCCCCAGACGTGCAGGGGCCGCGGCCCGCGCAGGGGCAGCCGTGGCGGGGCTGGGCGCTCCCCGGAGGCGGGCGGGCGGGGGCCCTCCTAACCCCCCTCCCCGCCCCCCCACGCGCTCCCCAGCCTCGCGTGCGCCCCCGCCGGGCACCCGCACTTCCCTCCTCCGCAGCCGCATTCCGCGGGGCACGCCCGGCGGGGCCTCCTCGGGCTCCTGTCACGCGATGGAGCGTCAGCGCCGCAGTGACAGCCGCCTGGCCCCCGGCCAGGGCCTCGCGTGCGAGCAGGGCCGCCAGCGCGCCCCACCCCCAGGCCTGTGGTGAGACTAGAAGAAACCGAATGTGATTCCGAGGCCGTCCCGGAGGCCCAGCCAGGGTGGGGGGCGCCTTCCCGAAAACTCATCTGAGCCGACAGCCCCGGCCCCCAGGTCAGGAGCGCCCGGAAGCTGACTCAGGGCGCAGCGAACTCCAGTGCGGGTGGGGGCCCCGGCCGGGCCCGCAGGCTGCGGGGGCCAGCCCTCTTCCGGGTGGGGGGCAGCCCGGGGGGGGAGCAGCCCCGAGAGGGGAGCGCCCGAGGCGGGGGGAGGAGCCCGGGCGGCGGGGGCAGCGCGCGCTCGCAGCAGCTCTGCCCGTCACCTGGGTCCGGCGGCTCGCCCCAGCGTCTCGCCCCAGGGTGCCGCGCTCTCCTCTCCCGGCTGCCAACGTCTCACCGAGGCTCTGAGCGGGGCCCTGAGGGGAGGCAGGGCCCTGGGCAGGGGCCTCCCTCGTGACAGGGGCAGCCCGCGCCCCGCCTCGCCCCGCCCCGCCTGCTCCTGGTCGCCCCTGGCAACAGGCCCGGGAGAAAAGCTGGCGGGGAGCAGGTGTGTGGGGCCAGGGTCCACGGGGAGCTGGTGCAAGTGTGCAGGGAAGGGGGCGCTGTGGCCCCCGAGGCCCCGCGAGGAGGGACGTTTGGGGACGGGGTTGTGGGGAGCCGTGCCCCACGGCCCGGAGCTCGAGGCGTCCTCTGCGGCCCAGCCAGGGGCGGAGAGGCCTGCCACGCCCAAGGGCCTCGTGCCCCTGGTGAGCCGCTGTCCCCAGAGAGGGGGCCAAGCCCCATGAGACGGGACCCCGGTGGCGCCCGCGTCCCTTCAGCCCCACCCTGCGGGCAGGCGGCCCTCCCCCTGCCCAGCCTGGCCTGAGGGCCAGTGGCAGGTGGGAGCGGCCGAGAGCCCTGGTGCCACGGAAGCCGTCCTCCCTCCCGCAGGGCAGAGCCCGAGCCGCCCCTCCCGGAGATGAAGGGGCTCCCGGGGGCTGGCGCAGCCCGGCCTGGACCCTGCGACCAGCCTGGAGCCCTGGCTCCCTCCCCACTCAGGCCCGAGCTCGGCCGCACTTGAGGTTCTCACTGCCCGGTCCAGGCTGTCCACCAACTGGCTGTAGAATCAACCGGAACCAGCCTTCCTCTCACTTCCTTGATTTCTTGCATACCTGAAAAGGCTCATTTGGAACAGAGAGAACGCGAGGAATCGTCGTGGAGACAGTGGGCGTCCCTGTGAATATGCTGCACACACAGCCGTAGGGGGAGGGTGAGAATGGAAAGGCCACTGCCCTTTGGGGCTCGGACTGGGGCTGACTGCACCCCGCCGCCCCATCCGGTACCCCGCTTCCTTCCGCGTTCTTCCCACAGAGGAGACTCAGGGCAGTTACCACCCTGGGCCGAGCCCTGGGCCATGGGCACCCCGCCCCCACCAGCAGCTTCTCAGGGCTCCTGTGCCTGGGTCTGGCCCCTGAGGGGTGCCAAGTGCTCCCGGTGGAGGAGAAACCAGAAGACGCCCCATCTCTGCCCCTAGACGGTGCGTGGCGCCCAGAAGCCACTTTGCTCCCAGCCAGCTCCTCAGGGGACAGGACAGGTGAGCCCAGATCGTGGGGCACGCTGAATTTGGGGCGTGTAGGGCTGTCCGGGGATTGGGGTACAGGACTTCTGCCACCCGGGGTGATTGCGAGAGAAGCTGGGGATACCACGGGAAGCTGGGCTGAACCCCCGCTTCTGACCAGCTGCAGATCCTGGGGTGGATAGGTCCACGTCCACAGCCCAGCCCCTGCTTTGAACGAACACACGCCTGGTAAAACCTGGCATCATCTCAGCATCGAGGGAGCACCCTAGGCTCTGCGCTGTGCTCTGCACAGCACACATGGCCTTGGCACCTGGGTCGTTTCCCCTCCAGCCCTGGTCCAGCAGCGCGCCGGGCCCCAGGCCCTCGAGTTCAGGGCTGACATCCACGCTTGTCCGCGTGTCCCTCTGGAGGCAGCTGGCACGACCAGGGCTCTGCCCTGCTCTCCCCCACGATGTGCCCAGAGGGCAGGGTGGAGGGAAACAGTGAGCTTGGAGCTCCCGGGACCCCAAGGGGCAGGCATGCCTTCCACTTCCACTTCTGCCCACTTCTAGCCCAGACCCCCTCCAAGGCCTGCTTAACAGAGGAGCTCGGGCTCAGAGCAGGGGTCCTGGGAGCCCAGCGCTCCCATAAGACGGGCGCGGGCTGTCGTGAGGATCCAGCAAGGACAAACACCTGAGGAGCTCCGAGCGGGGTGGGGCAGCGGGTGCCCCGTAAATGTCCTGATGTTCTGCGTCCACATCTTGTTGCCGCCAACTCAGCGCCAACCTCCACGAGGCCTGTGGATGGATGCCCGTGTCCCCAGATGCCTGGCCCCCCTGGGTGATGGTGTTCGGAGGGGCCTTTGGGTCACAAGGGTGGAGCCCCACGAATGGGATTAGTGTCCTCATAAGAGACCCCAGGGAGCTCCCTCACCCCTTCCGTCGTGTGGGGACAACCCAGAAGCGGTCCACGCCAGAGCCCGACCGTGGGGCACCTGACCTCGGACCTCCAGCCTCCAGGACTGGGAGTGGTAAAGGTCTGTGTATTTGTCACAGCAGCCGAGCCGAGTAACCGGCGGGGCAAGTCCCTGGCGGCCGTCCCCTTCGTGCGGCTGAGACTGGTCACCCGGGGGCTGGGTGAGCACGACCTTCCGGCGGGCTCCCCTGTCACCTCCTGCGGGGGCCCGGCACACCCTCCTGTGAGACAGAGGTCCAGGGCGTGGAGGACCGACCGCCTTCACAGGCCGGGCTGCTCACCGGCTCCACTCACCACCGCTCCCAGCACCAGGCCCCACTCTGGGTGACCCTGGCGACAACTCTCGGGGCCCAGAGGCCACATGAGGCCAGGAGTTGACAGGAGCCCCCAAGAGCCCCAGCTCCCCTCTCCCGACACCCCCTCTTCTCCGTGATGAGCGGGCGTGCGTGGGGCTCCCGTGCAGTGCTGCGCGCCTGCCGGGGGGGGGCCAGTGACCAGGCCTGGTGTCCGGGACGGGGCCAGAGGGAGGGCGTGGAGCTCCCCACCCCACTGTGCCTTCAGACCCCGATGCAATCCTGGCCCCAGATTAATGGACCACTTCAGTTTTCAGACATTCAAACTCTCCTCCCTTCACTTTTCAAGAACTAAACGATAAACTCCTTGTTTTGCCTTTGGAAGACGGACATGAATCATACAGGCTGGAAGAAAGTGCTGTCTGCAGAGGACACTGCTGACTCTCAGTCTCCTTCCGGACAGGTGGTTTTCTGCACCTGGGCTGCCAAGAACAGACTTGCTCGCCGACTTTTGTGCTCTCGAGTCCAGGTGTCCGCCCACCCAGCACGGGGAAGGTGACAGGAAGCACTTGGGAATGAAACAGCAGGAGCCAGAGGAGCTCTTACCGAATCACGGAGGGAGGCGGGTTGGGGAGGGGGCACCAGCAGCCCGTACGGGCCGGGGTGCCCGTCCTTCCAAATCCCACAGTTAGGCTGCGGGAGAGGAGGGGTTCAAACTGCCGGTCAAAGCCCCAAGTTCAGTTAGGCGAGAAGAAACATCAGGAGTGTGAATAAACGTGCTCGTTTCACGCAGAGCCGTGTTTAGAGAACAGAAGAGTCTACCCCAGGCTTACACTGCATCAGCTCATGCATTTTCCTATGGCCGGGTCATTCGCTTGCCCACAGTCATTCATTTCTCCAGCCCCCGCCTGGGGGCAGAGGCGAGCACTGAGGGTCCCAGTGTGGCTGGAGGAGGCCTCCAGAGGGGGTGACTGAGCAAGGCCTAGAGGAGAGAGACCAGCGGGCCGGGCGGTGAGGAGGCCGCAGGTGAGCCGGGTCAGCAGCCCCCAGGAGCCCCTCCCCGCCCTCGAGACACTTGTCCCCACAGGCTGCTCCCCCACTAATCTTAGCGTCCATTGACGTTTCTGGCCTGAATTATTCCTGCAACAGTTACCAGCTGGGGATTTTATAATTCACCTCTTCTCTCTACAGTCATCCATCTAGAATGGATGTATTGTTAGGAAGAACCTTCTCTTAGTATTTATTTATTCATTCATTTATTTATATCAGTGTGGATTTATGGAATCCCATTTTATTCGCTGGATTATAATCCATCACCATCCTTATTCATCTTAACGCTGAAACTGTCCCAGACCTGGCCAGGGGAGCCCGTTCAGGATGGCTTGTGTCCCAGGGCATGTCTCCTCACACTCTGAGCACGGCCTGCTGTCCAGCACGGACATTCTAAACTCATCTGTCCTTTCTCTGCTCCAACTCTAGATGGAGGCCAGAAAGCCTCCTTTTAATGGTGAACCATGTCTGGAAACCGAGATCTGAATGGCCCTTTCAGCAGACAGAGCTAGGGGACACACACACACACACACACACACACACACACAAACACACACACACACACACACACACACTCTTATATGTGTGTGTGCATAATGTGAGTTCACACCGATACCTCCAGTTCCAATTCTACACCACAGGATTCAGTACAGAGTGGACTTATTTTTCCTTTAATATTTGATAGAAATTGCTTTAATTCTATCTGGGCCTAGATTTTCTCTGTGGGAAGATTTTAACCACTGATTCAAATGGTCATGTGACTATTCGGGTTTTCTATTTCTTCTTGAGTCAATTTTAATAAGCTGTATTTCTAGGCATTTATTATGTTTTCAAATTTATTGGCATAAATTTGTTCACGATAACCTCAACCCATCTTTTAAATATCTGCAGCATCTATAATTGTGTTCCTTTTACATTCCTAATACTGTTTGCTATTTTTCCTGGATCAGTCTCACCAGATCTTTGCGGTTTTTTCATTTTAAAGGAACTCTATTGTAATGTTTCCTTTCTATTTCACTAATATCTTCCCCTCTATTATTTCTTTTCTTTGACTCTCCTTTTGTTTTTTTTTACTCTTCTTTATCAAAACTACAAAACTGAATGCTTAGCTCATTAATTTCAGCCCTCCTTCTTTTACATATAAACACTCAAGGTTATTTATTTCTAAGAATTACATTAGCTGCATCCCACACATTTTGATTTATAAATATTTTCTCAGTTCCATCATGCTTTCTTCTTTGATCTATTTTATTTATAAATATGTTTATTTCCAAATATATCAAGGTTTTCAAGTCATCTTTTTTATGGATTTCCAGCTTAACTGCCTGAAGGGCTCACCATGCATTTTTCATGGTTTTGTCTTACGAAATTTATTGTGACTTGCTTTATTGACCAATATGGTGTTTTTTTTTTAATAAATTTTATTTATTTATTTGGCTGTGTCGGGTCTTCGTTTCTGTGCGAGGGCTTTCTCTAGTTGCGGCGAGTGGGGGCCACTCTTCATTGCGGTGCGTGGGCCTCTCACTGCCGTGGCCTCTCCCGTTGTGGAGCACAGGCTCCAGACGCGCAGGCTCAGTAGTTGTGGCTCACAGGCCCAGTTGCTCCGCGGCATGTGGGATCTTCCCAGACCAGGGCTCGAACCTGTGTCCCCTGCATTGGCAGGCGGACTCTCAACCACTGCGCCACCAGGGAAGCCCCGACCAATACGTTTTCAATATATTTACAAGTTCCATGTAGGTTTGCAAAGATGTGAGTTCTGAGTTTCAGAGTATAGTGTTATGTAATGTCCATGAGATTAACCCTTTTTTGCATTGTTCAAATCTTCTATAATCATTACTGATTTTTATTTATTTGCTCTGTTAAGTACTGAGAGAACTATCTAAAATCTTTCTCTCTGATGATGAATTCATGTATTTTTCCTTGTAGTTCTATCAATATCTGTTTTATATTTTTGAGATTATGTTATTAAAGGCACACAAATTTAAAATAATTTTCTTTGCTTGATGAAATAAAATGTTTAATCATTCCTAATGATTATTAAATGATACTGTCTCATGATCTTCAATAGTGTTTTTCATCCCCAAATCAATTTTTTGATATTAATATAACTTCATCAGATTTATTTCAGTTCATTTCAGTTTCCAATATCTTTTTCCATCCTTTTACTTTCACCCTTTCTGTGCCTTTTGCAAACAGATATAGTAAATCACTTTAATAATCCTTATCTGTTAGTTGGCATGTTTAGTCCATTTACATTTATTGTAACTAGTGACACATTTGGAATTTTATGCTTTCTATTTGTCCCACTCTTTCACGTTTCTTTTTTCTCCCTTCTTGTCTTTTTTCTTTTGACTGTTTGTATTTTCTCATTCCACTTTTCTCTCTCCATTAGTTTGAAAATTATACCTTTCTGTCATCTTGATGGTTATCCTGGAAATTTTATTATGAATTAGTTAATCAACCTCCAAAGTTAATTAATACAAGAACCGTTGAAATCTTTAACTCAAATCTCCCACTCCAAATTTATATGCTATCATGGCTAGGGATTTATTTCTCTCTTTTTTTGTTCTTACAATACACCATTACTACTATTTTATACATCAGTGTTTGCTTTGATGGAAGAAGGGCCTCCTTGGAGGGCTGTGCTGTTCATCCCACACCCCCACCTGCACCAGGAGAAGGGTGGGGGCTCTCTCCTCACCTGATGCCCAGTGAGAGGGGCTTCATGATGGCTCTGTGAGGGCCTGCCACGTGCCTCCAGGGGCTAGTGGGCTGAGGTCTCTCTACACTCAAGAAATCCAAAGGAGGTTGGACTGAAAGTGAGAAGTACCACGTGCCCACCAGCAGGTCAAAGATGTATGTTTCCTGGGGAGCAGGTGGGGCTACAATGTCCAAGCACTGGCCTAGGGTGTCTCAGGTCCTCCCAGGAGGGTGCCTGGAGACATGAGAAGAGACTTCAGACCATCTGACACCCAGGCTATGGAAGGAAACACAAACAACCAGCTGGAGAGGATGGGTCGCCCATGTTGGCCACCGAGGCAAACAGACCCCCAGGTACATGGTCCTCAGAAGCCAGGAAAACACCAAGACCACCCAGGCTTGTGTGCCAGCTCAGGGCAGTGCCAGTCAGGCAGGAGCTCTCCCAACCTTCACCTCTTCTTCCCGCTGCTACACTCCAACCCGGAAGGGCCGGAAACCATGGCTCCCAGTGAGGCAGGACCTCAGGGAGGAGCAGCCGAGCTCACCACCAGGCGCCCCCACCCCTGCCTGCTGGAGCCTCTGTGCAGGCGGGGAGAAGGCTCACACTTGAAATACTTTGAGAGATTTAACTGTTTTGACTGAAAGGCACTAAATGACCCAGAAGGGACCAGGAAAGTCTGGGGCCACCCCCGGTCCATCCAGGGGCAGCGAGAGAAAAATCAAAGCTGTTTTCTGTGTCCTGGGGCGGGGGGGGACACAGGAGTGTGTGTGTGTCCTGAGGAGGATGCAGGTACCAGGAGAAAGTGAACGAATGAGTGAATGAACCACCAAGAGCCTGCCTCTCCCCTGGGCCAGACTCACCTTTCAGAGGTAATTAAGAGATGATGGGGGAAATAAAACCGGCACAAAATGATCCAGGGTGATCTTTCTGCAGGATGGCTCTGCAGGGGCCTGCCTGGGGTCTGAGGTAAGAGGCAGGTGTGCACACAGCAGGGCCGGCTCCCTCCCCTGAAGGCCCTGACACAACCCAAGACAAGTGTATCTTTGCTGGAAATGCCCCGGGGAGGCTGTCTTCCAGAAAGTGTCAGTGATAGAGGGAAGGGGGCTCCGGCAGCTGAAGGGCTGGAAAGTAAACGCAGCAACGACCCAAATCCAATCCCTGGCGGGAAGGAATCCACCAAACACTCCACGTGAAGAGGGAAAAATCAGGTCCCAAACCTCCCTCCCCATCACATCATCACAGGGGCCTCGGCCCCTTTGACAAAACCCCACACTCAGCAGAGCCTTACTTCCTCACAGCTCTGAGGCCAGGAGCCCAAGCTCAGCTTCCAGCGAGGGCTCTTCTGCTTACAGACGGCCGCCTCCTCACTCTGTCCCATGAGGCCTCAGCCGCAGGGGACAGGAGAGGAGAGGGCCCTCTGGTGCCTCCTCTTACGCGGACGCTAACCCTCCGGGATCAGGGCCCCACCTCGTGACCACTTCCTACCCTAATTACCTCCTCTGAGGCCCCATCTCCAACACGGCCACACTGGGGGTACGGCTCAACATATGCCTTTGTGGGGGACGCAGACATTCGGTCCATGACAGGGCTCATCAGGGGAGGATAACTCTTCAGCGAAAGCTGAAAACCGGTACAATTTAGCTTAATAATTGCATACACTTCACTCCTGGGTTACAGGATTGCTAAGTCTCAAGGAGCATTTCACCTCTGACCTGCTAAGGAGCACTGCATCCTGTGTGGGGTCCCGGACACATCTCATGATGTGAGGGCTTCTGGACCTCCCCGCTGGGTGGGGCTGAAGCAGACCCGCCCAGCCCAGGTGAGCCAGGGGCCAGGATCGACCCCATCACAGAGGGTGCAAGTGGACAGAGGCCCAGATCCAGGCCAGGGTGCGCAGTGAAGCGGGGGCAGCGGCCTTGCAGCGTGGAAATCTCCAGATTTTCATGGGAAGCTGGAACCGTGCTCTCCCTTCCTTCTTGCCTGCCGAGGCTGTCCCCTCCCTCTGGTGACTCCCCGCCACCGACAATCCTGCCTGCAGGCCACGTGTCAGGCCTGGGTGAACCGCAGGCCCTTGGTCAGCTCCACGCTGGTCCCCACTCTGGGCGCTTGAACCCCAGAGCCAGTGAGTCGCCCAGCTGGGCCGACGCCGCGGTGCAGACCGCTGCTGGGACCTCACATCCTGGGCCACGTGTCCTGGAAGGAACCCATCTCCGGTCCCCCTCAGTGTCCTTCATGTTCTCCACTCACCCACCCACCCTCCCTCCCTTTTCTTTTATCGACTCCCAATTTCCCCTCTTTCGAACGGTGAAATTTGCAATAATGGAAAATCCCTCTCTTTGGCAGAAGCAGACGGTTTGTAACTTAGAAGCGCCAGCCCTCAGTCTATGCAAAAACCAAATAAATTAATTAAATAAGCCCACTGCCTTTTAAAAATCCATGAAAGTCAACACCAACACAAACAGTACAAACAAATTTTCAGGCCATCATTGCCCTTGGAGGTTGGAACTTTCCAGTTCATGTCCTTCCCGAAGGTGACTTTTTATGGAAGCTTTAATGAAATTAGTTTATCCGTTTCTGAGTCAGGAAGCACAGATTAAGATCCAATTTTTATAGCTTGGCTTTCTTCTAACTATGCAGAGGACATGAATTCAGGAAAATATTTAGACTTTCCCCTAAAAGGTACAGCTTGAGGGGGATTACAAACTTGGGAATCTTTGGGAGAAAGGTGTGACGGAGAAACCAAGTTCATGAGCTCACCCCGCTGTGACCTGCAGCTCGAGGGCTCAGCAGACCTGACGGGCATCCCCCTGCCTCAGGGGAGGGGGTGGGATCGGCCGTAATGTGGGAAAAGCACTCTGCTCCTGGTCAAGAAGAACCATGGGTTCAGGTGGACACCTGGACAGATGCCTGAACTCCTGGAAACAGCAAAACTGAAGCCTTTCCAAGACCACCAACCCTGGCGTGGCTGGGCACAGCTGGACCTGAGGAAGTGACCAGAGAGGAAGAGACCAGTCCCTACTAATGTCCCACATGCAGCTGGATGCTTCTGGGGGAGGAAGGTGAACAGAAACCCCACCTGGGAAGCTCCAGAGCTGGCCTAAGCTGTCCAACAGGTCACTGTGAAAGCCCAGGGCATGGGGAACCCCAGGCACAGGGATGGAGACCCCAGCATGGAGATGGAGACCCCGTATGGAGATGGAGACCACAGCATGGAGATGGAGACCCCAGCATGGAGATGGAGACCCAGTGTGAAGATGGAGGCCCCAGCATGGGAGATGGAGACCCCAGTATGGAGATGAAGACCCAGTATGGAGATGGAGACCCCCGCATGGAGATGGAGACCCCAGCATGGAGATGGAGACCCACGTATGGAGACGGAGACCTAGTATGGAGATGGAGACCCCAGCACAGAGATGGAGACCCAGTATGGAGAAGGAGACTCCAGCATGGAGATGGAGACCCAGCATGGAGATGGAGACCCCAGCACAGAGAGGTAGACCCCAGCACAGAGATGTAGACCCAGTGTGGAGATGGAGACCCCCGTATGGAGATGGAAACCCCAGCATGGAGATGGAGACCCCAGTATGGAGATGGAGACCCATTATGCAAGATGGAGACGCCAGAATGGGAGATAGAGACCCCAGTATGGAGATGGAGACCCCAGTATGGGAGATGGAGACCCAGTATGGAGATGGAGACCCAGTATGGAGATGGAGACACCAGCATGGGAGATGGAGACCCCAGCATGGGAGATGGAGACCCCAGTATGGGAGACGGAGACCCCAGGATGGGAGACGGAGACCCCAGCATGGGAGATGGAGGCCCCAGCATGGGGATGGAGATCCTAGTATGGGGATTGAGACCCCAGTATGGAGATGGAGATCCCAGCATGGGGATGGAAACCCCAGTATGGAGATGGAGAGCCCAGTATGGAGATGGAGACTTAGGCACAGTGATGGGGACTGCAGAATAGGAATGGGGCCCCCAGTATGGGAAATGGAGACCCCAGTATGGAGATGGGGAAGCCAGTATGGAGATGGAGACCCCAGGATGGGAGACGGAGACCCCAGCATGGGAGATGGAGGCCCCAGCATGGGGATGGAGACCCCAGTATGGGAGATGGAGACCCCAGCATGGGGATGGAGGCCCCAGCATGGGGATGGAGACCCCAGTATGGGAGATGGAGACCCCTGCATGGGGATGGAGAGCCCTGCATGGGGAGACCTGGCATCAGGAGCCAGGGCCTGATAGTTTCCAAAGGCTGGGCTGTGAGTCCCCAGCACTTGCCGGGCTGTCCCAGAGACCTCCTGTCATCCCTTCACGGAACTCTCTCCGCTTCATGAGCACAGCCCTCAGTACCCCAACCTGGGCGCTGCAATCCCTACTTTTCCGATGTCAGAGGTGTTGGCTCCTGAAGAGACAGAATTCCTGCTGCCCCTTCAACGTTTTCCAAAGCCGGCTCCCTGGGCCCCACAGGCTGCTCCAGGCCGACCACACAGTTTTTTTAGACTGTGTGTGTTTGCATGTCCTGCACTTATTTGGAAGCCAGTGATGCTCCAACAGTCACCTGAGCAACCTGCACCAGCGACCTGGCAGCACCGGCAGGGCCTGGGTTCCAGGATGAGGACCCTGGACTCCACACCAAGACCACAGCAGTGCTGAAATGACTGTCTTTGCTGTTTTACACATTTGAGTTTTTCCTACCTAAAAAATTGATGGATTTCAGTAAGGCTTTGGAAACCTGGAAAGTAAAACAAAACTCCTGTAACCGCGTCTCCGAGATAAATGCTGCTAACGATTCTGTGTGTCATTCCAGTGGGGGCTCGGGTGGGGTCTGCGGATGTCCCCACTGCAGGGCTCCCTTCGGCAAGGTGCAGGGCCCTCCCCATTGTCCCCACAGCAGGGCCCCTGTAGGACACAGACCCTCCCCTGGAGGGACACAGGAGGGCCTGAGAGGCCTGAAGGCCTGACCCCAAGTCACACAGCTGGTCACAGCCCCTGGTCTCCTTGAAGCCCCCGAGGACACGGCATCCAGCAGCGAGCCTACTGCTGGCCTGGAACTACGTGCCCTGGGCCCCACTCGGGAGGCGCCACTGGCCGGTGGTATTGCTTTTTAATTGTAAAGTAGTATAATTCAAAGCCACTTTAGGGGATGTCACTTTCAACTTCCACTCGGCACGGAGGAGCTGGGAAGAGCGGCTGCCCACCTCACACAAAGCGCCACCCAGTCCGCGAACTGCCCCGTTTTCCTGAGCCCGTCGGAGAGCCAAGCCCCGGAGCAACGGTAACCCGAACTCCGGGGAAATACAGGCGCTTTCGGGGAGGGACAGGACACCGCGGGAACGAGAAGGACTCAGACAAAATTCAGGCCCAGTCCCGAACGGGGGCCAGTGGGATGCGCAGGACCCCTGGAGGCTGCAGAGGTTTGGAGACGGGGTCTGCAGGGGCCTCGCAGCCGCCCACGGGGAAAAGGGGGCTGGCATGGGGAGGGCGCCAAGCCCCGGCACCGAGGGCCTGACGAGGTCCCGGTGCCACTGGGGGAGGAAGAGAAAACCCCTCTGCCCCGCGGAGGGGGCCCAGACCACAGCTGGGGTGGCTGGGGTGCCGGGGAGGCCCCACCCCAGATGCAGGAATGCAGCAGCAAGGGTCCCTTAGACGGCTCCTTGAGGGGGCTGCCTCTGTGTGGCCTGCAGACCACACCCGCCCCCTCGCCTCCTCCTGGAAGCCCACCAGGCTGCACAACCCTCCTGGTGACCCCCCCGCATTCCTCCCCCCGTGGCACCCACCATTCTCCGCCGTCTTCCAAACCTACTTTTCCAGAAATGTTTCATGAGCTTGGGCCTCCAGCCATGGGGGGTGTGGGTGACGGACACCCAGTAAAAGAGCACGATTTACTAGGGGGACGGACCCGGGCTGAGCACTGGGTGAACCCCAGGCCAGGCTGTCAAAGCTCAGCTCACGAACCTGTCGGGGGGAAGGACACCGGCAGGTGTCACAGGGAGCAGGGACACTGCCCGGCCCCCAGGACCAAGGCCGGTTGTGCAGACACAGAGCCCTGTGAGCTGGGCCTTCCCCCGGAGGCAGAACGGCTTTCCACGGGGGACAGCTTGACACACTCAGGTCTGCACTACCAACGAGGGTCCAGGCCCCAGAGCAGAGCAGGACACGGGTGAGGGGCCCGGGGTCCTGCGGAGTCAGACAGAGGCCGCAGGGAGCCAAGGCCCCTGTGCGGAGCTCTCACACAGAGGGCGCTCTCAGAAACCAGCAGCAGCAGGAGGGTCTGGGGTTCCTGCTCCATGAGAGGAAGTGAAGGCCAAGGTGGGCCCTTTGGAGGGGCTGGTCGGCGCTGGCCCAGCTGGAGGGCACGGCGGGTGGAGCTGCTGGCGGTCCCTGGAGGGTCAGGGTGGAAGGCAGGCTGAGCCCTTAGGAAAACCGCCCTCCCTCTCCCGGGGCCGAGAAAGCCAGCGAGGCGCAGAGGCCGTCACACCTCAGACACGTCGGAGCCACGTGGCCTCCCGGGCCCAGCAGCAGGGCCGGGCAGCGGCACGGGCCTGGGTCCCCGTGGTTGCAGGGCTGCAGCCCCACCAGCTGGCCACGCTCACCGCGCCCGAGGTGGGTTGCGGCCGCGGGAGGCTGTCCCAACGCCTTGAGACCGAGCACAAACTCAGGAGTCTGCCGCAGTCCCTACACCGGCTACTGCCCGCGCCTGCCCACCTCCAACACTTATCCTACCCGCTCCCAAAGACATGTTTCAAACTCATGATTTTGTAAGAAGCTCAGACGTAACTGAGGGGCGATGGCAGCAGTCCCAGGTCTGAAGCAGAGTGGTGACAACCACGTTCCTTCCTCAGGAGCTCAGCCAGGCCACATGCAGAGTAAGGCTTGGCCTGGGGCACCGGATGTGGGCAAGTACCCAGAGCTACTGCAAGGGTCCGACACACCAGGCACCCCCGTGCAGAGAGGGGCCGGCGCCTGGCCGGAGCTCCCAGCACCCCCAGGGCCCTGGGGCAGGTGAGGCCAAGCAGGGCGAGGGCTGGCCCCAGCCCCTCGCCCAGAGCCACGCGTGTCGCTCTGCATCCAGCGCTCCGCCTCTCGGTGGTTCCCCGGGATGAGAGGCGCCGACCGGCTGACCCCGGCACAGCCGGGCGGGACCCAGGCGAGGTGAGTCCTACCTTGGAAGAAGCTCTTCACCCGGAGGTAACTGACGCTGAGGCGCAGGACCGAAAGCTTGTCCAGCTTAGAGATGATGTCGGGCGGCAGCGGCAGCAGGCCGGCTAGGCGGTCCAGCTCGGCGTTGAGGCGGTCGCGGTGTCTCTTGGAAGGGTTCGACTTCTCGGCGCCCATGGCGGGCCTCCTGTGGGGAAAGGTCACCGTGAGACTGGGACTCGCAGGCTGAAAGCCGCCCCAGGTGGTGACCTCAGGAGGAGCAAATCAGCCTGAAAATGCAGCCGCCAGGCGAAGACGCGCCCATCCGCGAAGGTGCGGCGACCGCGCCAGCCGCGGGACGGCAGCCGTCGGGCGGGACGGCAGCCGTCGGGCGAGGCCCGAGAGGCGGGGCGGGAAGCCGGGAGCTGCGCGACGCCACACGCCCCCGCGCCTCCCCGTGCTAACTCCCCGGCGTGGCAGAGGGCCACGGGCTCTGGCCGCGCCGCTCGCCTCTCTCGGCGATCCTCCAGGGCCCTCAGTCCAGGGGCGGGCGGCCCCTCGGGCCTCAGTTTCCCACCACACGGCAGGGCCCAGAGGTCCCGGGGCGAAGATGACGGAGGCGGCGCGGGCACCGCGGCGCTGTCCCGCCCGCCGCCCCGCACTGAGGGAGCGGCCCTGCCCAGGCCTCCCCGCCCCCCACGACCCCGCTCCTGGGCCCCCTCAGCCCCGGGACGACGGTGCCCTCCCCCGGCCCGCCCCCACCTCGCACAAACTCGACTCGGAAGCCTCCTTCCCAGAAAGCAAAGCCAGGACGGCTGGGGAGGGCCCCCCGCTGCTCTTAGGGGCTCGGTACTCTTTGGTCCGGAAGATCCTATTTTTCTACCGTGTGTTCACTCGTACGAACGTCGAAAGCTGCCTTACCCAATCCTTTCTGTCAGAAGCCCCAGGGCTCACCCCCCACCCATGCTGTCAGCGCCGAGGCCACACAAAACCACACAAGGGCTGCAGCTCCAATCCCAGAAGCGACTTCTTTCTTTTAATGGAGATGTAATTCACATAACGTAAAGCTGTTTTAAAGTTTTGGCATTTACCACATTCACAGTGCTGTCAACCTCTATCAAGCTCCAAAATATTTTCTTCACCCCAAAGTCACCCCCCGCCCGCCCCACTAAGCACTTTTTCTCATCTTCCCCTCCTCTCAGCCCCTGGCGGCCACAATCGCTTTCTGTCTCCCCAGGTTGGCCCGTTCTAGACACTCTGTGTAAATGGAATCAGACTTTGCGTGCCTGGCCTCCTTCACTGGCCATCAGGCGTCAAGGTTCATCCACGGCACAGCCCGGGTGGAGCTTCACTCCTTTTCACGGCTGTGTTCCACGGCCTCGACGGATGCACCTGTTCCTCTGTTCACCAGTCCACGGGCGCTTGCCTTGCTTCCACTTTACGGGTGTCGTAAACCCTGCAGCCACGAACCTCGAGTCCACGTTTCTGCTTGAACACGTGCTTTCGGTTCTCTTGGGTATACACGCCTAAGAGCGGAACAACCCGCTTAACCTGGTGGTTCTAGGTTTAACTTTGAGAGGAGCTGCCGGGCTGTCCTCCACAGCGGCTGCGCCGTGTCACGTCCCCCGGCCACCCTCCGCAGCCTCGCCAGCACTCGCTCTTTTTCTTTTTTAAAATAAGAGCCATTCTCACAGGTGTAAAGCAGTATCTCATTGTGGTTTGATTGGCATTTCCTTAGTGACCAGTAAAGTCAAGCATCTTTTCACGTGTTTGTCGGCCATCTCTTTATCTTCGTTGGAGAAATGTCTACTCAAGTCCTTTGCCCATTTTCGAACTGGGGTGTTTGTTTTTCTGTTCTTGAGTTGTAGGAAATCTTTATATACTCAGGATACTAGATCCTTAACAGGCATACAATTTGCACTTATTTTCTCCCATTCTCTGGTTATCTTGCCGCTTTCTGCTGTTTCTTTTTTATTTTCTTCCCCTCAGTGAGGCACCTACGCCAACATTACTCATGCTGCTAGCCAAAATTTAAAGGGTCAGGAGGCCGGGGGAGACTGGGCAGACCCCGTGTGGACTGGCACTTGACGGCCAGAGGAGAGGCCCACCCAGGAGTGACAGACACTCGAAGCCGCCCCAGAAAACAAGGTAGCACTGAGGGCAGGTGTGGGGGCCAGAGAAGGGGAGAGGATGGCCCGGCTCAAACCTCACCTCTGGGTAGACCTGTGGGAGCAGTCGCCCCTCCCAGCCCACGTGTGCCTGGGATGGGACGAGCCGTGACTGTCCCCAGCCCGCACCCACGAGGGGCACCTGGGGGGACACTCGCAGCTGAAGAAACAGGTGCTGGAAAAGCTCTAGTCCTTCCAGCTTTCTCAGACCACCTGGCTGCCCCTCCACGCAGCCCCCCTCCAGTTCCGGGCGCCAGAGCAGGAACCAACCTCCCCGCCCCCGCCAGGTGGCTGAGAGGGGCCACGTGGAGGGAAATGCTCCCCTGAGCTGGCCTCTGGCTCGAGCCCAGGGCCACAGGGAGGAAGCTCCGACTCCCCAGGGTGGAGACTCGGCAGGAGGTGAGGGGACAAGGACCACCAGCACGGGAGGCGCCTGGCCACTCGCTGGCAGGAGGTTTACAAAGGGAGCCAAAAACATAAAACACCTGGGACAAGGCCAACAGAAGACATTCCAGATGCCTAAACGGAGACTATAAAATAGTGCTGAGAAAAACTTAAAGAGACATAAACAAACAGAAAGACACACCATGTACATAGACTGTAAGACTCAATATTGTTAAGACTGTGTTACTCCCCCAAACCGATCCATGGACTCAATGGAGCCTCAGCTGAACTTCCAACAGGACTTTTTACAGAAATGACAAGGAGTCTAGACTTTACATGGACATGCAGAGGACAGAGAATAGCCAATTAGAGGGCAAAGTTGGAGGATTTGCCTGACTGACTATAAGCCTCTCTGAAGCTGCAGTGTTCCGAATGGTTTGGTATTAGAGAAACGACGGAAACAGAGATCAATGGAACAGAATAGAGAGCCGAGAAACAGACTCACATATTTTTGGTCAATTCATCTGACACAGATACTGAGGCAATTCAATAGGGAAAGAAAGTCTTCTCAATAAATGGTGCTAATCAACTGGACATCCATGAAAACAAGTAAACATCAGCCCTTACCTCACACAATACCTGAAGTTAGCTCAAAATAGATCATAGACCTAAGTCTAAAATGTACCATGAACGTTTACAAGAAAATACGCGAGAAAATCTTTCAGACCTCAGTGTAGTCCTGGGACTCTTAGGACACGCACTAAAGAAAAAAAAAACCTGTGAAAGAAAAAAATGATAAATTGATCTTTTTCAAAACTTTTTAATTGTCTTTGAACATCACCATTAAGAAAATGAAAAGGGGAGGCATAGATTGGTTAAAAATATTCACAACAAGAGCCTGTATCCAGAATATGTAAAGAAGTTTTACAATTCAACAAGAAGACAAACAGCCCAATAAGAAGATAGGCAAATTATTTAGAAAACTCTTCACCAAAGAAGCTGTATGGACGGCAAATAAGCACATAAAAGGATATCAACACCATCAGTCACTAGGGAAAGACAAATTAAAACCATGGTGAGCTACCACCACAACCCATCAGAGTGGCTGAAAGCAAGACTGACACCCCAGGCATCGCTGAGAAAGTAGAGGAATCACACGCTCAGCTGCCAGGAATGTAAACGGTGCAGCTGCTTTGGAAAATGGTCTGGTGGTTTCTTAAAAAGTCAAACCCTCCTCTGCTGTATATGTGACCTACAATCCCACTCCTAGGTGTTTACCCAAGAGAAATGAAAACATTACATCCAAAGACCCGTATGTAAACATTCACAGCAGCTTTATTCGTGATACCCCAACCTGGGAACCACGCAAATGTCCACCTGAGATGAATAAACACACGTGGTTCATCCACACAACGGGGCACCGCTGGGCGTAAGAAGGACACACCCGGCACACAAAGCACGGAGGAACCGACATCATCTTGACAAGGGAGAGAAGCCCCACACGGTGTAGGGTCCCATTTATAGAAAATGCCCGGAAATGCAAACCAGCCTCCTGGACAGGAGCACAGGCAAGGTCGCCTGGGACGAGGCTACCGGAGGAGTGACAAGCGCACAGGAACCTTCGGATGTGACGGGAGCGGCTGTGACCTTGGCTTCGGCAGTGTTTACACATCTCAGAACCAATGAGACTGTGCGCTGTAAGTACGCGCAGCTCTGCATGCTTCAGTCACAGCCCAGTCAAGACCCGAAATGCAAACGAGGGGGGAGACCCGCTGCTCACACACCTCTGAGCTCAAGGTGCCCATCCGCGCGGTGCAGGGACCCGCCGCTGCGGCCCCGCCCCAGCCCTGCTTGCCTCCAGCGCAGGTCCCGCCCTGAGGGCCTGGCAGGGGGCAGGTTCTACCCTGGGGTTCTAGCAGGTCCCACCTCCCGGTTCATGCATCACAGGCTCGCGGCTTTCACGGCCCACCCACGGAGGATGGGGCCAGACCACAGTCCGCGGCCCTCGGCGAGGCGAGGGGGCAGTACTGCAGCTGGCCCGTGGGGCTCACAGCCCAGGAGGGGCCGCGGGCCCGGGCACCTGCACGTGTGCACACCTCCGGCAGCTCCTCTGGCCTTTGCGATACACAGACGCCGGCACTCGGACAAGCCGGCGTGGCCATGTCCCCCAGAGGGTCCGCGGGCACAGCCAGGGGAGCGTGTTCAAGTTACTCCATTGTCTTTCACTGCCCCTCAGATCACAAGTCTAAATGCCCAATGCCATTACAAATCGGTGAGGAAAACACTGATTATCGAATAGAAGTATTAGGAACAGCCAGTGGCCACAGGGGAAAAGAGAGAGATTCAGACCCCACGCCTTACACCAGGAAAAATTCCAAGTGCTCAAAATTTAAATATATATATTGAGGAATCCAAAAAATTTAGAAGAAATCCTGGGAAAAGTCTCATAAACTTGAAGCAGGGAAGATCTTTCCAATTGTGACATAAAATTAATTAGCCACACAAAGTAAAAGATGAATAAATTCAACTTCATAAAAACGAAATGCTTTCTGCACTGCAAAGAACACCACAAGTAAAATTAAAACTGGGGAAAGGTATGTGAAATACATGTAAGAATTAGTCTCCCCAATGTACAACAAGCTCTTACAAATCAAGAAGCAAAAACATAAACAATAGAAAATTATCAAAAGTTCTCAACACAGACAGTTCACAGAAAAGGAAATACAGCGGCTGCTAAGCCTCACGTAGGAGAAGAACACGCACATTCACCAAAGTCTGAGGCACACCGTGTGCCCGGCAGGGCGTGCCTCCAGCGCCGGCCAGTTTGGCGACACCCGTGAAATCGCAAATGCCACGCTCTTGCCCTGAGCGATCCCACTTGCAAGAATGCATATGCCTGTTGGGTCTGGCCTTGATTTACCTGCTTGCAAGCTAGTAACCTGCCGCTGCTCACGGATCCTGGCAGAAGGCGTGAGCCTCCGCGGTCGAAGACAGGAAACTTACTGCCCACAGCGTGGCAGGCAGCGCGAGCCTCCGTATGCATCACTGACCCCAAGTCTGTGACGGTGACACAGAAGGGGCCAGGCAGGGGCTGCGGGCGCAGGGTTTGTGTCAAAGCCGAGGAATCCACCACTTTCACAGTAAAGAGCTGACAGGCCTGCTGGGGCCCGCGAGGCAACGGCCAGCACACAGCCACGGCGGTGGCCTCTCCAACGACGAGCACGAGTCCAACACCGGGCACGAAGTCACTCAGCCCAGAGGCGCCTGTAAGCCAGTCGGAACGGACGCTGGCGGAGGGCTAGTGACAACAAATCACGGCATGCCCCGCACAGCTGGACAAGGACCCGCGGGGAGCAACGTCGGAGGTGCAGGGCCGTGTGTGCAGACGTGGCCCGTGTGCACAGAGGCAGGGATCTCCTGTGCTGCACACCCTGTTCGCTGATTTGTGCGTTAATGCGCTCAGCCCCTCGGATCCCGGTGTACGCAGCCCCCCGGATCCCGGTGTACGCAGCGCCCCGGATCCCGGTGTACGCAGCCCCCCGGATCCCGGTGTACGCAGCGCCCCGGATCCCGGTGTACGCAGCGCCCCGGATCCCGGTGTACGCAGCCCCCCGGATCCTGGTGTACACAGCTGCCTCTTCAGGTACTTCTTTCCTTATTTAATGTGACAAATGTTCTCACCAGAACAAATGAGCTCAGGACATAGGCCCCCCGCACCACCTCCTCCTGGTGCATAGCTCTGCCCCCTGCACCTGCCCCCTCTCACCTGCAGACCAGGCTGAACACTTCCCCCAGCACCCTGACTCCATCCCAAGGCCCACAGCGGCCACACAAGTGACTCAGGTGACAACCACTTTCCAAAGTCCAGCCTCACCAGCCTCTGACACCCGTCCTTGGGACTGGAGATGCCTGCATTCCTGTCGAACTCTCATGGGGTCCTGCAGCCCCTGGGGGCCCGGAGGGTGGCCTGGGTCCCAGAAACCCAGATCCCCACATAGACACTACTGCAGCTGCACACACACACAAGCCCACACCCAGACAGGGCTGTGTTACACACATGAAGCTACATCACACATTCACACATCTGTATTACACACATACAGAGGCTCAAACACACACACACACACACACACACACACACACACACACACACACACAGCCCCAGCCACGGTGGACACACCGCAGGACCTGTCCCAGGACGGACGTAGCCCTGGGCTCTGGGAGCCGCTCTCTGCAGACCAGTTCCGTGACTGCTGGCCACCCGCTTCATGGCCCCGAGCCCCACGGGCCGGCCACGGGCAGGTGGGGGATATGAGCGTGGTGCTGTGTCCCGGGGCTGGCGGGGGCCGTGCCTGGGGTTCCCTTCCCCCACCCCACTCTGCCTCCCGGACACCCCAGGCCGAGAGGACGAGCCCCGGTCTCCTTTCGTTTGGGGTGAAGCCCAGAGGCACTGGTGCATGCAGCCAAGGATGAGGATGGGGTCGTACCCGGGCCGGGGAGGGGCACCCTGGGCCAGACCTCAGCGTCCAGTCAGGGCTGGGAAGGCGACCCAGGGTCCTACCTGCGCTCCAGAGCACCAAGAGTGTCCCCTGCCTGGCCCGACCCCCGCTGGTCCTGCGGGTCCCCGCACCCTCAGGAAGTCTTGACCGAAACCTCGCCTCACTCACTTTGTTTCTAAAATTCACTTTTTCAGTGAAAACACAAATGCCTCCCCTCCATCAGTAACAGTCAGCAAAACCAGAAGATGGATACTTTACTGTTTCTGAATGGGCTTCCTTCTTTTCCTCCCGGCGTACAGGCACTCCCCCGGCGGAATCATCATCTCGGGCCCTAAGGAAACAAGGGGCATCAAGTTGGTCACGCTGAAGAGACCCCAGTGCCCCCACACCCCCCCAAACCACCAAGGCGGCGGGTGTAGCAGCGGAGGCCCCACGCACTGTCTTCCCCCAGCGCTGGCTGAGCGAGATGCCCGAGGGCGTGACCGGCATGGGGGCCGGGGGGGGGGGGGGGACACCATCCCCTCCTTTGCCCAAGGTTGAGGCCGGCTCACGACCTCTCCCCTTCGATGGGCGGCCTTGTGGCCACCAGCCTAGCCAGAGGACGCAGTCCTGTCACCACACTCCCGAGACGACAGCCCTGTGCTGGGAAAGCTTCCAGCAGGTAAACACCCCGAGGTGCCAGAAAGCAGGAGCCACTCCGCAGGGTGTCCGAGAGCAGGACACGTGGCCGTGGGCACCGAGGACCGTGTGCTGGGTCAGGGCCCCGGGCAGGCAGGCTACCCCAGAGCCGTCTGCGGCCAGGCTGCCCCCCCCCACTCCTCCCCTACGGCCTGTATTTCTAGGCACACAGGCTTCCTCTTTTCTACGTAAAATCTCTCTCCACTCCACAATGCTGGGCTTCCACTTTGGCCACTAACTCACAGCCGCACTGAGCCCAGCTGACCATGCCTGCTGGCCTCCACCAGCACTGTGGACAAGGACACTGCCGTCGGTGTCTGTGCCCTGCGGCTGGTCAGCTCGACCATCACCTCAGGGAGTGCATCAGAATCTTGATTTTCCCGTGCAGTGAGGATGTCTGAGCCCTCACAAACATCCTGCAGATCGGTGACCCCTCAACACCAGGCTCTGGGCCAGCTGACCCAGAGAGGAGGTTAGGAGCGCTCCCCTGGCCTCAAGTGTGTACAACCTGGAAGAGGAAGCAGAGTCAAACACACGATTTCCACCCTGTCCAGAAAGTGCAGTGAAAATATTGGAAACATGTCATGGATCCACTTTTAAGTACAAGAAACACTTTGACTACTGACATAAGTAGGTGAAGTAAATGGATCAAAAAAGATACACTAATCAAAAGTACAGCTGGAGTAGCTGTGTGAGTATCAGACGAAGCAGACTTCAGACAAAGGAATATTACCAGGGACAAAGAGGGATATTATAAAAGAATAAAGGGGCCAATTTTCCAAGAAGACACAGCAATCCTAAATGAGAATGCATCACCCACAGCTTCGAAATACAGGAAGCAAAAACTAATAAAACTGAAAAGATAATTCATAGTAACTTCAACATTCCTCTCTCAGTAATCGATAGAGCAAACAAACAGAAAATCACAAAGGATATAGGATATCCAAACAACAACAAATGTAGACTAATTGAAATATATAGACTACTCCAGCCAACAACAGCAGAATACACATTCTTTGTACATGGAACATTCATCCAGATAGACCATATTCTTGAACTTAGAACAATCCTTAACAAACTTAAAAGAATAAAAATACAAAGTATGTTCTCTAACAATAATGGAATTAAACTAGAAAGATATATGGAAAATTCCCAACTATTTGGTAAGCAACCCATTTCTAAATAACCATGGGTCAAAGAGAAAGTCTCCAAGAAATTTAGATGTATTTTGAACTGAATGAAAATGAAAACACAGCATATCAAACTCTGTGGGATACAGCTGAGCAGTACTTTGATGGACACTGATAACATTAAATGTTTATATTAGAAACAAATTAAACGTTTCAAATAAGTAATCTAAGCTTCCACTTTAAGTAATTAGAAGAGAAAACAAATCCAAATCAAGCAGAAAGGTGGAAATAATAAAGAGGAAAAATCAATGGAACTTAAAATGGAAATACAGAAAAATCAACGAAACCAAGAGTTGGTTCTTTGAAAAGATCAACAAAATTGATAAACCTCTTGCCAGACTGACCAAGAGATAGAGAAGATATGAATTACTAATATCATGACTAAAAGAAGGGACATCACTACAGATCCCACAGACATTAGAAGGAAAATAAGAGAACACTGCCATGAACGTAGCTGTGTGCCCGCCAAATTCATATGTTAAAGCCCTAATCCCCCATTTGACTGTATTGCAGATGGACCTTTAAGGAGGTGATTAAGGTGAAATGAGGTCATACAGGTGGAGTCCTGATCTGACAGAACTCTTGCCCTTATAAGAAGAGGAAGAGAGAGGAGAGCTGTGTCTTCACGGTGTGCAAGCCAAGAAGAGCACTCTCATCAGAAGCCAAATCAGTAGGGAACTTGACCTTGGACTTCCCAGCCTCCAGAACGGTGAGCAATGCATTTTCATTGTTTTTAGGTGCTGGTTAAGCCACCCAGTCTGTGGTATTTTGTTACAGCAGCCCAAGCGGACTAAAGCAAATACTATCCCCACAAATTCAACAATTTAGATGAAATGGACCAACTTCTTGAGTGACATAAACTACCAAGCTCACTCAAGAAAAAACAGAGAACCTGTTTAGCCCTGTATTTATTCCAACAACAACAAACAAAAGCAAAAGCCCAGATGGATTCACTGGTAAATTCTACCAATTGAAGGAAGAAATAATACCAATTGTTTGCAGAAAACTAAAATTTAAATTTAAAATTGCCAACTCATTTACAAGTTACAACTCGTTACAAGCATTACCCTGATACCAAAACCAAAGACATTTTGAGAAAATGACGGACAAAAATCCCTCATGAACATAGGCACAAAAATCTTCAATTAGGTATTAGCAAATGGGATCCAACAATATATAAAGAGCACAACACATCACAAATGGCATTTGCTCAAGGAATTCAAGCCTGATTCGACATCCAGAAATTGACCAGTATAATTCACTTTATTAAAAAATAAAAGAAAAAAATACATATGGTCACCTCCGCATACATAAAATTCATTTGACAAAATCCAAATCCATGCATAATAATAAAAAAGAACTCTCACCAAACTAGGACTAGAAAGGAACTTAATTAACCTAATAAAGGACATCTACCAAAAAAACCTGCAGCTGACATCACACCTAACAGTGAAAGACTGTATACATCCCCAGAGATCATGACTAAGACAAAGATATCCTCTATCACCATTTCCCTTAATGTTCACAGACAACAGGATGCTACATACAGAAAATTCCAAAATTTGGCTAAGACAAACCTCTTATAACTTATAATAATTGAGTCCAGCAAGGTCACAGGGAAAAAGGACAATATAAAAAAGTCAATTGTGTCTCTATACACTAGCAATGAACAACTGGAACACAAATTTTTAAAAAACCATACCGTTTACAACAGCACCAAAATAAAAATTAAATATTTAGGTAGTTCAATAGGTTTAATATGTGTAACTGGGGCCCTAAAGAATAGGAGGGTAATAGAGGTGAGAGAAAAAATTTAAGTAATAATAGCAGAAATTTGTCCAAACAATGAAAACTATAAACCTACAGATTCAAGACGTCAATGAACCCCAAGCACAAGAAACAGGAAGAAAACTACACCAGGCACATCATAATCAAATGACTCATAACCAGAGATAAATAGAATAATCTTAAAAGCCACCAGAGAAAATAGCATCGGGTACAAAGAAACAAAGATAAGTATGACAGCAGATGCCTCCTGAGAAACATGTACACGAGGAGACAGTGGAGCAGCATCTTTAAAGCACTGAAAGAAAAAACCTGAAACTAGCATTCTAAACCCTGTGAAAATATCTTTCAAAAATTAAGGCTAAATGAAGACTTTTTCAGACATAAAAAAGCTGAAAGAATTCATTGCCAGCTGACCCACACTATAAGAAATGTGAAAGAGTGTCTTCAGGCCAAAGGAAAATGATACCAGATGGTAACGTGGATCCACAAAATGGAACAGAAAGCACAGGAAGTGGTAACTGCATGGGTAAGAATGCAAGACTCCTTCTTACTAACTAACTATCTCTGAAAAATAATTGACTGTTTAAACAACAATGACAACAATGTGTTGTGGGGTTTATAACCTACGCAGATGCCAAGGTCTGGCAACCACAGCACGAAGGCCAGGAGTGGGAGGTGGTGGCACCCCACTGGGAAGCGGTGTACTGGTACCCGTCGGGCTTGCTCTGCGCGGATGGGCTGGACCCTTCGAGCATTCCTCCTCTGTAGCGAGCACAGAGTGAGGGGCTTCTGGTTCCTGTGCGTCCCCTGTGTCTTCTTGTTCCTGCTCACCTCTTACGGAGGCCGGGAAGCTCAGCGAAACATCTCCGCCAGCCCAGAGCCTGAACCCCTACGTACAGGCAAGCCCTCTCGGCACCCCCTCAGCCCTGAGTACCCTTCCAAGCTCTCCTTCTGCCGTTGTTAATACTTCTTTATATGAATTAAAGTCTCTCAATTCAAACCAAAAATTAAGTAAAAAACATAAAAAGCTGGGGCTTCCCTGGTGGCGCAGTGGTTGAGAGTCCGCCTGCCGATGCAGGGGACGCGGGTTCGTGCCCCGGTCCGGGAGGACCCCACATGCCGCGGAGCGGCTGGGCCCGTGAGCCACGGCCACTGAGCCTGCGCGTCCGGAGCCTGTGCTCCGCAAGGGGAGAGGCCACGGCAGTGAGAGGCCCGCGTACCGCAAAAAAAACAAACAAAAAAACAAACAAAAAAAACATAAAAAGCTGATTTTTAAAGTTCACACGTTTTAGAGATACATGCTAACACCTGTGAAAGGATGACACGTCAGCAATTTGTTTCTGTGTAATCTGCGGAGCAGGGTGGGGTTTACATGACACCGAATCAGCCAATATTGACAGCTGACCATCTATGATACTTGATGAATAAATTGGACTCATTAGAAAATTCTCTCCACTTTTGTAAAAGATTTGAAAATTTTCATAATAAAAAGGTTTTTAAAAAACATTGAGGGCTTCCCTGGTGGCACAGTGGTTAAGAATCCTCCTGCCAATGCAGGGGCACGGGTTAGAGCCCTGGTCTGGGAAGATCCCACGTGCCGCAGAGCAACTAAGCCCGTGTGCCACAACCGCTGAGCCTGTGCTCTAGGGCCCATGAGGCACAGCTACTCACCCCACGTGCCACAATTACTGAAGCCCATGCACCTAGAGCCCATGCTCTGCAATGAGAGAAGCCACCCCAGTGAGAAGCCCATGCACCGCAATGAAGAGTAGCCACCGCTCGCTGCAACTAGAGAAAGCCCGCATGCAGCAATGAAGACCCAACGCAGCCAAAAATAAATAAATAAATAATTTTTTTAAAAAAGCATTGAAAAAAGAGAAATGTGGCACAAGAATAAACATAATGTGGTCAACTGATTTTCAACAAAGCCATTCAATGGGGAAAGAACTGTCTCTTCACCAAAAGGTGCTGACACAAATGGACATCCAATACCAAAGAGTGAAGCTGGACCCCTACCTCACACCCTTTACAAAAATTAACCAAAGTCAGTTAAAGACCTAAGTGTAGGAGCTAAAAGAAAACATAGAGGGCTTCCCTGGTGGCGCAGTGGTTGAGAGTCCGCCTGCCGATGCAGAGGACGTGGGCTCGTGCCCCAGTCCGGGAGGATCCCACATGCCGCGGAGCGGCTGGGCCCGTGAGCCATGGCTGCTGAGCCAAGTGTAGGAGCTAAAAGAAAACATAGAGGGCTTCCCTGGTGGCGCAGTGGTTGAGAGTCCGCCTGCCGATGCAGAGGACGTGGGCTCGTGCCCCAGTCCGGGAGGATCCCACATGCCGCGGAGCGGCTGGGCCCGTGAGCCATGGCTGCTGGGCCTGTGCGTCCAGAGCCTGTGCTCCGCAACGGGAGGGGCTGTAGCGGTGAGAGGCCCGCATACCGAAGGAAAAAAAAAAAAAAAAAAAAAGAAAAAGAAAACATAGGGCTATATCTTCATGACCTTACATTTGGCAATGGATTCTTAGATATGTCACCAAAAGCACAGGTAAGAAAAGAAAAATGAGATAAATTGAACCCCATCAAAATTTAAAACTTGGGCTTCAAAGGACACTATCTAGAAAGTGAAGAGACAACTCACAGATGGGAGAAAATATTTGCAAATCATATATCTGATAAAGGTCTGATATACAAACTACATAAAGAACTCTTAAATCTCAACAACAAAAAGACAAACAACCTAATTAAAAATGAGCAAAGGACTTGAATAGACCTTTCTCCCCCCAAGAACATACAAATGGTCAACAAGCACATGAAAAGATGCTCAACATCATTAGTCACTAAGGAAATGTAAATCAAACCCACAATGAGATACCACTTCATACCCACGACAATCGCCATAATATTTAAAAAAAAAAAAAAAAAGGAAAATAACAAGTGTTGGTGAGATTGTGGAGAAACTGGGACCCTTGTGCCACGCTGGTGGGGATGAAAAATGGCACAGCTCCTGTAGAAAACAGTTTAGTGTTTCCTCAAAAAGTTAAACATAGGGTCACTACACGACCCAGCAATTCCACTCCTACGTATACGCCCGAGAGAACTGAAACTATATGTTCAAACAAAATCTGGCACACAGATACTCACAGCATCATTATTCACAAGAGCCAAAAAGCAGAAACCACCTAAATGCCCATCGACTGATGAACGGATAAACAAAATGTGGTCCATCCATACAGTGGACTATTACTCAGCCATAAGAAGGAACGAAGCTCTGATGTACCCTACGACACAGATGAAGCTTGAAAACATCATGCTGTGTGAAAAAGAAGGCAGACACAGAAGGACACATATTGATTGCATTTATATGGAATGTCCAGAACAGGCAAACCCACAGAGACAGAAAGTAGGTGAATGGTTGCCAGGGGCTGGAGGAAGAAAGAATGGGGAGTGACTGCTTAAAGGGTATAGAGTTTCCGTTTGGGATGAAGAAAATGTTTTGGAATTAGAGGTGGTAGTTGCACAACTTTGGCAATATACTCAATAAATATCACTGAACCTTAAATTTTTAAATGGTTAATTTTATGTAGTGTGAATTTTACCTCCCTAAAAACAAAGAACACAAATTTGTATATAAATATAAATACTGTGTCTGGAGTGGCCACGAAGACGGGAGTGGCAGGAGAGAACCGCGCAGCGGGGCTAGGAGCGCCTGTGGGGCATTCTGAGAGGAGAGGCGGGGACGGGTGGCAGCTGCGGGGCCTTGGGGGTCAAAAGCTGGTTTTTAAGCTGCTGGGGATGCCGCGGCAGAGGAGACAGGAGAGCTCTGGAGAGATGGGCTGGGGTGGGTGAGCGCGGATGGGGCCCCGGTGGCCACAGGCTGGAGCAGGAACGGGCGGACGGATGCTTCGGAAGGGCCCAGCCTTCTCGGCTCTCCCTGAGCCACGGCCACCAGGCCCGCGCTTCTCTGGGAAGCTGGAACCCGGCGGGCCAGGTCCTCCCACCTGAGCTGCAAGGGCTTTCGACCCAAGCAGGAGAGGCCGGAGCCGGACCCAGGCCTGGCGCCAGCCGGCGGGGAATCCGGTCAGGGATGCTTCCCCGCACGCGAGAGGGGCCGGACGCCCCTCAAGATCAAAGGTGAGGGGCTGGCTGACCTGCCTCAGCCCAGGAGGCCCACCCCCAGCACCGCCGGTCCCCGAGTGAGTCCGAGCTCAGAGCAGGGCTGGCGCGGGCTGGAGGCGACAGGGAAGGTGAGCAGGGGCCGGAGGGCACTTCGGGGGGCGGAGCTGGCCCCTCTCTCTCCTCAGCCAAAACCCCCTCCCCACGGCAGGAGCCGAGACGACGGGGTCCCGGCCCTCCCCAGCCGCACACGGGGCCTGCCGGCTGGCCCCCAAGGCCCGTCCTCCCTCGGTGGAAGGGGCCTAAAAACACGGGCTACGGCAAGAAGCGCCAGGGCAGATAAACACTCTCCAGGTGCCCCTTTGCGGGTGGGGGAGAAATCAAGGGGGCCGGCCGTTGTCCCCCGGAACAGCCATGGCTTGGGGTCCAGTTCCTGCCGATTCCTGCCCTAGGAATCCTAAATATGGGCTCCATTTTACTGAATACCGTGCGCTTTCCTCAAAAAGATGAAGTCCTCATCGGATGGGACCCAACTCCCCACAGAAATGCGCCACTGAGGCAGCACGAGGGCCAGCCCCCCAGAAGCTCTGGGCCGACTGTGTTTCTCCGAGAAGTCTGAACTTCTATAAGAACCTTTTATGGTAAAACTAATACCTGACCATTTCAGAAAATACACACGAGCAACAAAGAAAAATAAAATATCCTCCCATGCCATGTAGGGGTGCCGTGGGCTCCCGCCCAGCATGTGCGCCCCGTCCACAGGGCCGCGCCGCTCTGGGACCGAGCTGAGAGGGAAACGATGCACGCGGTCGGAGCTCCGACTGCCCGGTATCCACCTGGGAGTCACCATCCGCGAACAGGGAGCCTGCAGCCACGGCTGCCGGAGGTGGCACAGCCCCCGTCAGGGCCGCGCTGCCCACCGGCTGCTCCGCTGCCCGCGAGCGAGCGAGCGCCGAGGCCTCCACCAGGATTGGGCGTGGGCCCAGGAGGCTGCAGGAGCCAGGCTCCAGGCCCTGATGGCGGACGCTGGGTGGAGGCCAGCCGGTCAGAAGCCCGCCTCTGCCAGAGGCCCCTGGAGAGTGTCCGGGGTGGGCTGGGCTGCTGAGCAGGCCGGGAGAAGTCCGGTTCGCCACTGCTGAGTGCCCAGAGCAAGGGGGCAGATGCCCAGGGCACACGCTCGCGCAGCCCCTCTGCGCCCGGCCCCGCGACGACCAGAGCCTGTGGCTGGTCACACAGAGGCCCCGCGTGAGTCACAGGGCGGCCACAGCTGGAGACCCACTGGATGCTTCCAAGGGGGGCTGACGCCTCCGGCCCCAGCCCTTCAGACCAACCAGGAAACAGACGAGGAACCCAAGGGCAAACTGCCCAAGGCCTCTGACCTCTGACCCTGGCTGGTCACCTGCCCCGTGGGCAGCCCCCTCCCCAAGGGGGGGGGGGTCACAGCAGCAACACCGGGTCCCTGAAGTGTTGAGGGCCTGTGCCTCTCACAAAGTATCCACAATCTGGGATTTTCCGCCTCTCAAAATAAGACTTTAGGGAAAAAAAACTTTCTCGGTGCCACTAACTGAAACCCAGCGCATTCCTGGAACACACGCCTTCCGCCCTTCCAGAGTGTGAGAGCCCCGAAGGAGGGGGCTGAGCCGGGCACCCCCAGCTCCGGGACCCCCCGGCCGGGGGCCTCCCCTCACCAGCTGCCCTGGAGAGGGCTCAGGAGTCCAATTCAAAGTCCCCCCCCGCCCCGCCCCGCAGCATCTGCCGAAAACAGTTCCGAAAGAAACTGGGCCAAGAGCAAAGGGCAATTAGGCCAGCTCCCCCCCGCGCGGGGATCGGACGCGCCCAGGCCGGGAACCTGAGGGACCGCAGGCAGCGAAAGTGGACTGACTTTCCTCAAAAGCCCTGTTTTTAGTTTTAGGTGAGAAGCTGCCCGTTGGACCCCAGGGCCTGGCGACGTGAGGATGGGGTGAGTGGGGTTGGAGGGGAGAGGGGGATGGGGGGGTCGGGGTGCGGGAGCCTTGGGAAGACGGCCCTGCGCTAGGGTCTCCCTCGCGGAGTTGGACCTGCGGGGCACGTCCAGCGCACTTACCCGGCCGGCGGGGCGCGGAGGCTCAAGCGCGCCCGCGGGAGGTGTCCGCGGGGACGGGGAGCTGTGGCTGCGCGGCTGCCGGCGCTCGCATCTCGGGGACCAGGCGGCGGCTGTGGCCGCGGAAGAACGGCCCCACCCCGGCACGCGAGCCGCCCCGCCCCGGAGCCGACCGAGCCCGGGAGGCGGCAGGGGGCGCGCGCGCGCATCTCCGCCCGGCCAACGGCCCCCGGGTCTGTGCGCACCACGGTGGGGTCCTGCCCTGCGCCCCTCGCGTCCCCGTGGTCCCCGGGATCTCTGTGCGCCACGGTGGGGTCCCGCCCTGCGCCCCCCCGTCCCCGTGGTCCTCCGGATCTGTGTGCGCCACGGAGGGTCGCGCTCTGCGCCTCTCGTGTCCTCGTGGTCTACCCAAGGGTCTGTCGGCTCCAGGGTGCCTGCGCCCCTCGAGGCCCCCGTGCTCCCCGCGGGAGCCCCAGACCCTCTATTCCTCGCCCGCAGTCGCGCGCCCCCTTCCACCTGCGCCCGCGGAGGCCGAGCGCGCACCTGCCCGCGGGGCGGAGGTGCGGGGCCCAGACTCCCCTAGCAGCTGGGTCCCGGCGTCCGGATGCGAATGTGTAACGTGAGCGTAGCATGTCCTGCTCCGCCTGCTCCAATTAGGTTGTTGCTAAAATCAAAGGGTTTTACAGTTTAAAAATACTAATGTAATACTTTTAACCCTGCACCTTCCTGGAGCCGCAGGGCAGTTCGCGGAAGTCTCGATCCCGACATTTCTGGTTCGAAGGAGCCAGGCCTCCAGCGGGGCCCTTCCCAGCCCTCAGGCTGCTCCTTCCCCCTCCTCCACCCGGACCATCTGGCCCCTCTCCTCCTCCGTCCTGGAGGACACGTCCTGACTTTGAAAGCTCCCCTTCCCTCACTGGGCTCGGACTGTGTGTCTGGTCCCGGAGCGCCCCGGGACACGCCGTGAGCCTGGCCTCACATCCTGGGCTTTCTGCCCGAAGGTCTGAGGGCCCCCCGCGGAAACCTCGCCCGACTGCTGCCACCATCCTTGCCCCGGCGGGGGTGGGGTGGGGGCTTGTGTTGCCCCCTCATGTCCAGTCCCTTTGCGGTCCCCAGGCAACCCCTCAGCACCAACCATGTCCCCACCCAAGCCCCACCGACCGCCGCCGCCGCAGCCAGCCCCGTGGGGTCTCCAGCGCTTGCTCGCACCCCACAGTCAGTCGCAGCCAAGGCAGTCTTCCCTGACACCCGCCCGGCTCTGAGCAAAAGCCCGCCCCCACCCAAGCCCCAGCTACCTTCCCCAGCCTCACAGACCAGCGTGTGTGCCTCAGGACCTTTACACTTGCTCCCACTCTGAGAAAGCTCTTTTCCAGATACCCGCAGGGCTAGCTCTCTGATCCTGTGTCCTCAGAGAGGATATCCACCTCAGTCAAAGGCCACCGCTGTCCATCTCTCCCTGCTCTGCCTTTTGTAGGGCATATTCCTGCCTGAAATTACAGCAGGTATTTCTTTGCTCCTGTGTCTAACGGGTAAACTCACCAGGTCTGTTCTGTTCACCTCTATCCGAGGAAGAGCAGGGCATCTACTGCAGAACAGGGGCTCAAAAGTGTCAGCTGAGTGAATGGTCTTGTATCATTTTTTGACCTGGAACAACATGCAGCTGTATTGCTGTATTTTTTAAGTAGTTAAAATCGACAGTTGCATCTCGATCCAATTTTTGTAAAGTGCATTATGCACAGAAAAAAATCTGGGTGAATAACTCAGGTTATAGGTGATCTTTAATTTTTTACTTTTGAAAAATTTCCACCATTCCTGACCATTTTGCAAGAAGCATGGAGTGCTTTTGTACCATTTTTGTAGTTTGTTTTTCTTTTTGCTAAAAAGAATAAGTAAGCATGTGTATGACGTTGGGAGGGCGTATCTTGGAGTGGCAGAGGTAAGGTGGGTCCACCCTGTCAAGTCCAGGCCAGTAGGGGAACCCTCAGACCCAGGAACGTGGGCAGAGACACGTGGGTGGGCGCCCCGAGGATTTGCAGCTTTGTAGTCAGAGCCTGCATCCCCTGCATGGGAAGACAGAGCCCACGTGTCTCAGGGAACCCCTTCTTAGAGCCTGTTGTCACCTCCACCTACCCAATCCCATCGGGAAGCAGCCTGAGCGAGATGCCTCTTGGCTTCTTGCTGCCACTTCCCGGGGCAGGACAAGGGCAGGTGAGGCTGCGCAGCCTGAGGTGCAGGAGAAACCAGTGTCCGCTCCCCCGCCTTCCCTCCAACCCACCTTGGCTGTGCCTGTCCCCGAAGCCTGTAGTCTCCGTAGACCCCGGGGCAGTCACTGGGACTGGACACGAAAAGGATGACCCTTGCCAGGGAGGTGCCACCTGTGAGGTCCCAGGAGTTCAGGGTGAGCCCCCTTTGTGGGAGACCTGGGCGTTGTCCCCACCAGAACGCGGGCGACTCCAGGCCCCCCGGGCGGCATTCCCACGAGGTCAGCCGGACACGACTTCCCTCTGAGCTTCCTGTTCACACAGGTCCTGCAGACACACAACAGTTTGCAGAGCACGTCTGGGCGCCCCCTCTTTTCTCCTCCACCGTGACCACCCTGACCCAGCCCCGCACCGCAGCGTTTGCCCTCTGGGGCTGCGGCTCGGAGGCCTCCTGCTCAGCACCTCCCTCCTCCCTGTGCTTGGGACCTCCACGGCAAGCAGGCTCCGAGCCGCTGCGTCCCCCCACCCCACCCAAACTTCCGACCAGCTGGGGACAAATTCCTCTTTCCTGGATGATTCGTCCTCCCAGGGCGGGAGGGTGGCCGACACCTGGCAGGAAAGAGAGCTTGGAATAGAGACAACCCCAAGGTGCCCCCTGGCCCTCGCTGCCCACCCTGTGTCTCCACGTCTGTGTCTCAGACGTGGCCGTCCTGGGAGCTCAGTGATGTGACAGCTACATGAGCTTGACTGCCATCTGGCTCTGCCCGCCTGTCCCCTCCCTTCCTCCTCCACATCCTCCCCCCCAGACACACCAGCCGAGGGGTGTGCTGTCACCCTGCAGGTGCCTAGCGCAGGTGTCAGGCCGCACGTTTCCCAGGGGGCACAGCTGTGTTCCTCGGGCAGTCCCTGTTCCGGTCTGTGCTTTCTCTCCCCCACCTCACTTCGCCTGGAGGCCAGAGAAGGATCTGGAGCATTTTGTCAAGAGCCGCTGCCGCCCTTGTCTCTGTGGGCTGTCCCTTGAGGGCCCCTCCCGTTGTGTGCACAGCCAGGCAGGGCTTCCCACTCCTGGGAAGGCTGCCATCATACAAGGTCTGTCAGCTTGGGGTGCCCGGCTGGCCTGCAGCAGGGTGGGGGCAGGGAGGCGCAGGACGAGGCCACCAGGTGAGGGTGGCCGACATGCACCTGCACCCTTGAAACTGCAGGAGTGTCCGTGGGAGGCGCAGGGTCCCCGCCTGCAGGTGGAGAGGGGCCCAGCAGCGGGGGCTCCAGATGCCTCCCCAGAGGCTCACTCCCAGGAGGCCCCAGGACAGAGGCCCCAGGGAAGGGCAGGGGCCACCCAGTGGATGCCTGTCCAGAAGGCCCGATGTGGCTGGCGGTCCAGGACTGCCTTAGAGCCAGGTGGTGCCTGGGACGCGGGCAAAGCAGAGAGTGAACCAGGAGCTCTGCTGGCGCAGGGACCTTTGAGTCACTAAATGCGACTCAGGGGCTGCTCCCGAACGCCAGAGACGTTGCTTGTGGCGGCTGGCAAGGGTCACGGATGGAGTGGGAGAAGGTGAGGTGCCGCGGGGGATGCGCGGAGCCAGGGTCCCCAGGCGGCCTGACCCCGCCCCTCACCTCCACCTCCCAGCGGCCCTGCCTGGTGCCAGCAGTCAGCCCGAGGCCCCTGCAGACCCCAGCCTGGCCACACGCCCCCTGCTCCCGACGTCTCCTCCTCTGAGGCTCCCGTCAGCAGGAAACAAGGAGCAGTGGGCAGGACCCACCCCTCAGCAGATCCGCAGGGTCTCAGCCAACTCGAGGGTCCAGAGGGAAACCAGTTGCCCGCACAGTCACTGCTCATGCGGCACAGAGCAGGGGAGGGACAGTGCCCTCCTCCCAGGGAAGCAGCTGGCCCTGGGAGCTGTGGCCTGGAAGGGGAGCCTGGCATGGCCTGGGGGCGCCCATGTGCTGAAGCTGAGCTACCTTCAGGGTCAGGATCCACAGGACCCCATGCCTGTGAAGAGGAGCAACCAGGACCCTCCAGGCTCTGCCCTCTCCTCTGCCTGCTCCTGGGGCTTCGCAGGTGCTGCCCCTTCTGACTGGAACACTCTTCCTTGAGTATCTGTCCTGCCACTTCCTGCAGCTTAAGGCAGAGGCCACCCCTACCGTCCCTGGCTATCTGACATTTGGGTTTATTGGGGGTGGGGAGGACACAGGAACTTTCATCTCTAACCCTAACCTGCTACAGCCTCACAGTCCAGAACCAGCCATTGTGGGGGCAGAAGGGAGGAAGGAGAAAGAGGGGGAAGGGGAGGGGGAGG